>NW_027305609.1:0-167636 GCF_039555335.1 Amphiura filiformis
CATTAAATAATATTAAGGACTGTCAAGGAGGTTCTCTGATAATCTAAAGCAGGGGATGAAGTAGGGGAACCCCGAAATTAATCAAAAAATTTTAGTTGGCTGTAATAAGAGCACTTCTGATCCTACGATATTTAAATAGGCGTTGCCTATTCCATTATTACTATCATGCAAAAAAGTAGAAATTCAAACAAAATTTAGTGCGACCCTTTTTTTTTTTTAAATCACACATTGTTTTAATTACTTACTATGTTTAGCAATGTCATCACGTAAGATTCCAGACCTTCTTTGTGGTACATTCTCATTCCATTGTCAGCAACTACTAGAAGCTCCATGAATTTGTCACCACTTCTTGATTGTAGATTCTCTCCCATTGCACCCTGAAATTCTTGCGTTCTAGTTAATCCACTGTCAGGATCAAAGTCTATGATATAAGACAAATAATTTTAAAATACCGTAAATTCTAAAATATAAGCCACAGTACCACCTCGTAATGTATTATTACATACATTACATGCATGCATGCATGCATGCATGCATTATTATTATTATTATTATTATTATTATTATTATTATTATTATTATTATTATTATTATTATTATTATTATTATTATTGGTACATGAGCAACTGACGCTCTTGGTACGCCCCTGTTCTCGGCGATAATTCAGGTTTCTCGCTCGAGAAGTTTTTTGTTCGAAAGAATCCTACCGTCTGTATCCAAGGTAGAACAAAACTGGGAGTTAGAGTTAACTGGATCAGAAGCAGACGCTCTTCGTTTATGTACGATGTGTGGGTTGGTACCATCACGTCTGAATCGGTTTCTGTAGATTTCTGTGTGGTTTCTTGTCAGCGGAAGGATATATAGGTCATGCTCACCATAGCTTATTATTCCTGTCTAATAAAATGACGAATGATTAAATATATGATACAATTAAAGATGACCAGCAAGTTAAAAAATTAAGCGACTGATGACGAAAATTACCAAAACTACTGAGAATGTTACGTACAAATCATATCTAAAACTATGTTGAGTGACACCAATGTCAATCATTGCTCTACAAAAACGAACATTCTTGTTTAATTTCTCCTGGTATTTCATAACCAAAATTATTGACAAAATCAGTAAATTGAGTATTTTTGCAACGGCTGCATGCATGGAATTCTAACTAAGAACTAGTTCTTCAGCTTCAGTTTTCAGCTTTGCTTTCAATGATGCCATCTAATTCAAGACCGACAGTAGAATTCACCACGACCTTTGCAGGACTTAAACCCCATTAAAAGCTATTAAACCAAGATAACACTCATTGAAAACAGCTCAACTGATTAAATCAGATCTTCTCTGGTTGTGCACATGTGTCTGTTTTATATGTGCGGTATCACAATGAGCTGGTATTATAGCTTCAGTTGGGTAACCGATTATAAAGGAAACGCAAGGAAACAATGGTATGTGGACCTTTGTTCACGAAATGAGACAATGGGCTGCTTTTTGTTAACCAGCATTCTTGAAAATGAGTAACATAATGATTGTTGACTTAACACGGTTTGGAAATAATTTCTTCATATTTTTTGGTGTTATCTGTCGTTTACATATCCTTCCTAAAACACAAAAGTGCGACTATTTCCAAACACCTAAATTAGCTAAAAATTTAGGACATGTTACAAAACTATATTTTCTAGAATTTCATAGAATACTTTAAATGTAGCTTGTACCGTTTTTTTGTGGCATCCTTCAGAACTGAGCGGTCCGTTACCAATATTTTCGGTCAAATCTCCATTCAATTAACACGGGGAGTTGGCTAGCTATGAGCTAGCTATGCCTTGCCCTCACTCATATTCTACGAAAGTGCGACTATTTCTGAACATCTAACCTAGCTGTAATTTTAGGTCATGTTAGAGAAATATATTTACTAGAAGTTTGGAGAATACTTTAAATATTGGCCGGTTATTTTTCACACAGTGATGTTAACTAGGCAAATGCCTTATACTTCTATCATACACTATTTGTAAAGGTCGCGCGTCAATGGTGAGAGCACTGTGTATTGTTTATAGGAAAACGGACAGTAACTGCAGTATGAATGAAAAAAGAATAGTTTGCGTATGACGCTCTGTATGCCGTATTGCGCAGGTGAGCAACCAATCAGGTCGCGCCTTTGCCCTGCCGTCAGTCGCAATCTAGTCTTTTTAACCATCATTATAAACGGATCGGCTGGGATCGAGATCAACTCTTGTGCGGTAGACATCTGGTCTCAGGAGGGTGACAAACAAAATATTTAGAAGTCTAGGGTTTATCCCTGGGTCCTTTGTCTACTTTAACATGTTTATAGTGGAGCATGCTTTTGATTTTGACTATAAACCAGGGCTAACATTTCGGTAGAATTAGAATCACTTAATTTTCCCCATAATACGTGCATATTAACCCTAACCGTACCAAACAACACAAAACCACAGTTCACAAAGCATATGCACAGGCAGGTATCACACGTGATGCGATTGCGTCATCATGCGAACAGTCATATGGTCACGGGCAGCTTAAGAAGTTTTCTCTTCTTCTTTTTTTTTTCTTCCTTCTTTCCTTCCCCTCGCCAAAAAGCAGCAAGGGCATTAGGGTAGACCACTCTGCTTATTTCATGACTTTATTGTCAAAATGATACTTTTTCGAGGGGTATATTAGTCGCGTTGCATGAAACGCGCGACGCAGTACAAAACTGTCAACGTTAAAATTTGATATTAAAGATTCAAATCACAATTTCCTTTTTATACGATCGATTTCAATGTACAATCTGCACTACTGAACCTTACGAATGAATGAAGTTAAATTTATTATAATCAATTCTTACAAAACAAAAAAACACCATTGAAAAGGTATGAACATATATCATAGAGCTTTATAGCAACTAATATTTTAGTTTTCACAAAACTTCTAAGTTTTAGAGTATTGGGGTACAAGATTTGTGAACGATTTACTTATTTGTATCTTTGTGTAGATTATTCATCCAGTATTGTTATTTTGTAAATTCAATCAAATGCCTGACGAAGTCCGATTTTTATTAAAGTGAGTTGCAAATTTAGTTCCAGTATTTGATTTAATTTACAAAATGATACACTAGTACTTATTTGGTTAATTTGGTTAACTAAAATTCTCAATTATGAAGTCAAATCCAATGAAAATCTATTCACTTATTTACTACTTATTTATCTGCTTATTTACTTATCTACTTACTTATTTGGTTGTTTGCCAATAAAAAAAACTCGTTTATTTTGTTTAACCCTTTGCAGCTTAGATGTTCTGTTTTAAGATTTGATGATTAATGACTGAAAGCGGATAAGAAGTCGGTCTCTATTATTATGACAGTGGAGTTATTGTTGTATCCAGAATTTTAAGCTCAAATAAAAACAACAACACTTATTTGCTGGCGGTAATGTTTAAAATTGGAGCACACAGCAAAGGCTTTTGCTAGGGCTTATTGAATCTGTATTCTCCTTTCTTTCCGTTTGTTTAACCTGTCGGTCTGGGTAGACATACGATTGGGTCCTGATGGGACCAGGCTCAGGCAAAATGCTTAAGCCAAGCATTGTAAGGTTTCTTAGTGGATAATCTAATACATCAATATACTAATAAATAATTACTTTGAATATAATATCTAGACTCGATTTAGGCCTAAAAATATATATCTGATGGTAATTCGTGTACAAAAGGTATTTCTGGAAATGTCTTGAGAGTTGACATCACGTGTCTTATCTTAAGCATGTAAGCAGTACGTTGCACATCATCAACATCGTCAACATCGTCAATTATCCACCCGATAATGTATCAAAATATTTAGATATGTTATTTAATTACCAAAACTAATAATTATAGTAAATTTCTAATTAGAAATTAACTCAGTTTTTATTGTTAAGTTAAATGTATTTAAAATAGTTGGTTGAAAAACAATATAATACAAAAGAATTCTAATATACATAAACGTATTGGAATTAAACGAAGCCTATCAAGTTTGACAGAATCTTTGCTCACAAAATATGTCGTAACTTTTGATAGGAATAACATATAAACATGGAGTAAAAAGCAAAAGAATGTTCAGATTTGCAGCTTTATTATATAAAAATATGTCAAATTTGTCAAAATATGCCATTTTCATGGGTTTTCTTAAATATATTATGAGTACGTTATGCGTTGTGTGTGTGCCCGGGAATGACTCTCAAGTAATAAAGAACTGGTACTTGAGAACTTTTATAGCTTTGCACTTGATAGTTACACATTCAAAGCTGGAGTTGGAAGCTTGGTAGATCAGGCTTTGTCATTTTTTGCAACGCTTGTTACTGTATGATGTACACATTTGTATGATAATTATTTTGATGAGTCAACTGCATCTTTCAGAGCAAAGGTTTTCTAATTTGAATATTCGAAAATTAAGTTGAAGGGCCATTTTAACAACATTTTTGATGCGATCGTCCGTCGTGATCGGCTATGTTTACTTCCAAACTTTCATTGCTTTATTGTTGATTTATGCAATGTTTTGATTGCCTCGACTCTAGCCATGAATGTGTTGATATCGGTGAGCAAATTCGTAACTAGACGTTTCAAGTCAGACACGTACGCATGATTTATTTTTCTTGTGAGGGGTGTGGTGGGGGAGCTGATTTAGAATAAAATTGACTTTTTTTTCACGAGGGGGGGGGGGTGATTTTGAGAAAAGTGGACTTTTTTCTCAAAAAAATTGGACCTTTTTTGACCAAAAAAACCCGATTGTGTAATTTTATGATTTTTTGTATATACTTTTGAAAATTTGTGGGGGGGGTTAGTGTGACGCACTGCCTCAAGTAACACTTGCGTCGACTAAAACTACGGCAAACTACGATTAAGTTTTAAGATTAGCTGCCTTACCATTCCTGAACACTTGTTGACAGCGACAACGCTGTTGCTGTGAGACATCAGTTCCCTAAATAGTAGCATCCTTGCTGTACTGGTTCAGATGATACCCTGCCTGTCTTTCCCCAACGTTCAACATGTAAACCAGGACGCATGAGATGACGATTCTCGTACACACGGGCACGATAATCCTCTCCAAAGGCGGTAAACTCAAAGCCAGTTTGAAGAGGATTGTCACCAGTCGGCTGATTGTCCCAAATGTTGACTAATTCAAGGTCAGATACTGAAATATATTTAAATATTCCTATTATATGATGTCACATAACATAATATAAATCGTCTGAAATCTACGTTTTAGACTTGGTGAGAGATAGTGGGAGGGAAAGCAGGGGAGAGAAAGGGGGAGAGAGAAAGGGAGAGACAGACTTCGATAAATACATGTAGATGTATTCAATATACTTACAATCTTCCGAGTCGAAAGGAACTGTTCCATAATTTGTACGTAACTCATCCGCGTTCATCAAGCCATCGTGCTACAAAAATATAATTAGAATTTCTGTTATTTTAATGAAAAGTACAATGCATATAAAGATACAAGTACATCATAAGCTAACGAAGTATATTAGTCATTTTTGATAATAATAGATGCATTCTTACCACCGGGTGAATACTAAGTGACACCGTCAAAAGCGACACAAAAGTTAAAAGTTTGAGCTCATTTGACGCCATCATGTACTGCACAGAAATCTATTAGTAATAATGATCTCAAATGGCATTATCGAGTTGTAATAATGTTAGGGACACGCCATTTGATATCCAGGGGAGTGGCATTGGAGTTTGAGTCAGGCGAATTTTTTTCTTTTGGCCGTGGAAGGCGGCGATTTTTCCATGATTTTAATGTAAACCTTAGGTAGAGTTGGTGGGGAAATGTTTTTTTTTACTCATCACAGTGGGGAGTTTTTTCATCGTCTCACTAGCGGACGATTTAAAAATAAATTCCGTGCCTCCCCTGGAAATCAAATGGTGCGCCCCTACTCAGAAACTTATATTTTAAGGGCTCATCACAGCTGTATTTCACTATTATATTTAACATTTTACATTTGACTGATTCCCAGCATGCACCTCTCCGGATGCACACTGGCCTGTAAACATTAGGTATTCCTGGATTTACCTGTATGTGTGTCACGTGATTACTCCTAGGGAAAGTATCTGATGGGAAGAGGAATTATACACTCAAAGAAATAATATAATCTATATATTAGAGTCACGTGGTAGCGGTTATCAGCAGTTTAGAAAATAAACGAATTAACTCGACGGATAAAGAAGACTAAAACAAGTCAAGGCATTATTTACTTGATTTATTTTGTTCCATGATATATACAAAATAGTCTAAAACCACGCTGAACCACTGGCGTACCAGGGCCGCTCCTATCCTACGATGGAGTTACGAATTGGGCCTCAAACATAATTAATATCCTATGCATAGTATTGTAACCCACGGAAAATCTGCCTGCAAAACCTTCAAAATAATTATAGTTTCTGAGTAGGCCTTAAAGTTGAACTCTTAATAAGGTTATACAAGGTATTGTTGGCAATGCAGCCAACAAAAATCGAATTTCATTATCTTAATCAATATATTATTGAAAAATAACACTTACACAGTTCATTATACAAATCATAATACTTTGAAAACTTGTTTGATTTATTGCAGTTAATGAGTTAATGTAGGTTTACAAAAGTGATATTGTTTCAGTCCTCTTTACAACATAACTCAAGAACCATAGGACCTACTAAAGCATATCTGCACACTGCCAAGATGCTGTGAAGTACCAAATCGCGACATTTTAAAATAGAAGCTAACCTTAAAACCATTCAACTGGAATCACGCCTTTTGGAGGCTGTGGCATCGCACCTTATTCTAGGTGCATCTGAATAGTTTCTACGATTTGTTCTCTATGTTAAAATAGCATCTTTATTATAAGTCATTTTGATCAACTTCTAGCAATTGAAACCGGTATACAAGCTATAAAGAACGGTACGAATTGCCGCACCCCTTCTAAAAAGGAAACTTAATAGAAAAAAGAAAATAGCAACTGTTTACCCGCATATTTAAAACAAAATAATGAGTTTGGTTCCATGCTATCACCTGCTATTGTAAATTTAAAAGATGTAATTTAATAGAGAAAAGAACTTAATAATCTGTTTTACCTCATTATTTCAAACAAAATAATGAGTTTGGCTCCATGCTATCACCTGCTAATGTTAATTTAAAAAAATGTAATCTAAAAGAACGTAATAATCCGTTTTACCCTCATTATGTTAAACAAAATAATGAGTTTGGTTCCATGCTAATACATAATATGTAAATTGAAAATTGTAAACTGAAACTTTTGAATACAGGTTCACAGTAAATGAATTATTTGTAAATTCAAGTAAAACAAGTTATATGATTTTAAGCACTCAGAATGGTATAGCTCCAGGTAAATTGGTAATAGTAAAATAAGAACAATGGCTGTTCCAGAAATTAAAGGCACCCCTAAAGAAAACACGGATTCACAAAATGTTTTGCTCTGGTAATTTCCCCCTTTCCCAAAAAAAGTCATTATTTTCACAACCCTAAAGAAGTTAGGGGAATTCCCAAGAAAATGACACCTTTTTATTTTAGGCTTGGGAAATTTTGGCAATTTTCCCAATTTTGTAATAATTTTATTGACAAAATGGGAATTCTGGATACACTTTTGGTCTGGAAATTCCCAAAGTTTTATGGTAAACGTACATGTCTTCTGGGGGGGTGGCGTTAATTTCTGAATAGCCCAACATTTGACGTAAATCAAGAGGTAAACAGTCCGATATTTCTCGATAAAAAAGTAAATATAGCACTTTAAAATGTAAATTTGACAAAAGTCTAAGCACACATACTCAAATATTGTATAAGTTGTACATGTATTGTACACTTTTAATAACTTATGGTATCCTTCCTTTATTATGGATTTTTGTGTGTGAATCAAAGTTACAACCCGTATGAACTCTGAGCAATTCAGTAGTTGGGTCCCCTTCCTGAGACAATGTACATCAAAGGAATTTGAGGAATTCCAACAAACTGACCCTCCCCAGGTGCAGAACTGATTGTTGTAGAAAGAGTCCAATCTTGTATATGACTGATTTATGGAACAAAAGGGTGCCATAAGTCTTCTGTTCGCGCAATTCAGTTTTGAGACATTGGTATGCCCATACTGTTTATATTTAATATATTATTATACAGAATGCAATATACCTATTCTATGTCTTTTGTAGAGGCATGAATCTACGTTTAGTGACGTTTGAGTGACGTTTTAGTGACGTTTCACTACTACACGATTTAGTGACCTTTCAATACTACACTAGTGGTTTCATCAGACTGGCAACTCATCACTTCTAACTGCTTCCTATTATAGGCAACAGACAGGATGCACCGTAGAGGGCGTGATGAGTTGGTCAAAGATGTTGAGTGCGTAGGCCCCCTCGTCCTTGTTTAGAGTGTCATGTCCTTTCTGCGGATCCTAATGGCTTCTTTTTAGCTACCTGGTGGTCTTGCTGGCTTCACAATCATAGGTTTAAAGTCCTCCCAATTGATGGAGTTTCAGATGTCATAGAGTCTTTTCTCTTCAGGCCAAACACAGTGGTCTTATTCCAACCAGTTTAAAGCTTAACTGACCGATCAATACCAAACGAGCACGCGACATTGTGAATAAAGCTGAGAAAGCGTTGTTAAATGAGAGGATTCGTGTTGTTACCAACAAAAATGCAAATGTGTTTTTCATTCCAGCGACTATATCGGACACTGTGTGTATAAATGCATAATTTCATAGAGTATTTTAGTACATCATTGGGTATCATTATCGTGCAAAAAGTATAATTTTTGTCAGTTGATTACGCAACTGACTGAACTGAGTGTTTTATAGGACTTGTGATTACTTAAAGTTTTTGTCAGAGAAGAACGGCACTTGTTTACATTTTGAGAGCTTGCAGAACGTAAACACGGAAGTGGGGTTCTGATTGGCTGAATCAATCGTCTGACAATCATAGCAATAGACCAATAATCTGATCGGCCGATTGTGCGTGAACTCGTTGGTCGGCGCAGATCAGCGGTCTTAAAGTGAACACAAAGCTTCGCGTATGTCGCTCATTGACAGGGCACTCGCGTCAATCAAGGGAGTGCCGTTCTTCTCTGAAGCCCAATGTAATATTCATTCCAGAGACTTCCACTGTGACTGACCTGTGTTTCTGATTAATCAGTTTGAGAAGATTTCTGTTGTTCTGTGTACCTCAATATAATGTGGGATTTAAAAAAAAACTTGTAATTTAAACACTCCGTCGGGTGTATTACATAGTGACGGATGTTAAACTTCGCCAGAAAAAAAGTTTTTAAGTTAGACGCGATCAAAGAGTACGCCAATTTGTGATCAACCATAGCATAGAGTATTTTAGTACCTTGCGTAATTTCCGTGATTTTGACAATCAAGTGTTTGCTGGTGATCTTGCCAATAGTCTTTCAAAATTACCTCACTCTGATAATGTTAATAATACTGTATCTAATATGTACCAACCTGCTTGATAAATATGCCCCTCTTTCAACAAAACTTGTTGCTGCTCGCTGTAGGCTTCCCTGGTACAATGAAGAAATAAGGAAAGCTAAGCGGGTGCGCAGGAGATCAGAGCGCATATGGCGCTAGTCTGGTTGTGAGCACGATCGTTCTGCATATCTGGATCAGGTGCACCATGTCAGTGATCTTATTTTGCGTGCTAAAACAAAGTTCTTCAAGTCTAAACTGGCCAATGCTAATAGTAAAGATCTTTTCAGTACAGTTAACGGCCTGCTAAACAGAGCTGGTAAATGTCTTCCAATCCATGAATCTGCTGCCGAACTTGCTGATAAATTTGCTTGCTTTTTAAAATCCAAAATTGATCAAATCAGTGCCGAATTTGATATTGATATAATTGGTAATGACAGTATGGTTCAATCCAGTGGTCAAACAACAGACTCATTGACTTATTTTGTCCACGCGTTAGTTGATGAGGTTGAAACGGTTATTGGCAAACTTGCAAATAAGTCTTGTAATCTTGATCCACTTCCAACTTGGATTTTAAAGCAAAATGTGTTTGTTGTTTCTCCAATGTTACTAAGATCGTTAATGCTTCTCTGCGAGATAGCATTTTCCCTAATGCATTCAAGGAGGCCATTGTTACACCTTTGTTGAAAAAACATGTTGGTCTATGGACATCCGTCACACATCCGTCAGTATGTCTTGCGCATAAAAGTCGGGTCAAGGACGGACTTCGAAGCATCCGTCGGTTCTTTACGCTTATTATTAAACGCTTTTTTCATGATAAAACCGACTCCTCACAAGTGCCCACGACATACATGGCATATTGTATTTGAGGATTTACTAGTTCTCACTCTCATGATATAGCTAGTCACACAAGCTGTAACTTCTTTTTACAAAACGCCAATGATTGTATTCAGTTTTTACCAATTTACGCTGTATTATCTGTCAATTTGAAGCCGCCTCTAAACGCCTCTGAACATCTTTTGATCATCTTTCAATAACCTACTCATTAAAAAGGATCATATTTTAATTTTTTATTACTTAACCATCCCTTTTATATTGTAAAGTTTTGAAATAATGTCTCTAAATAATTGTAGAATCAACTCGAAGCATTCAAAGTTTATTAAAAGTGATATTTTACTAAAATAATGATCCATTGAATATCTGCTCTACGTAAACGTTTTTGGTTTATACCCAGTTATCAACATACGTCAAGAAATCATGTAGGTTTCAATGAACGATATTGAATTACGTACGTTCAAATTGAAAAATCATGTTTTTACATAGAGACGGATGTGACAGATACGCCATGCAATAAATTTAGTTGTTTATCCGAGTAAACGGCGTTTTACATAGTGACGGATCTTAGATACGTCACTATGTAAAACGTCGGGTAATGTAATATATCAACATCCGTCATTTGCATAATTAATTAACTAATTAATACTGCAAACTTGAGCTTCAAATCTTGGTAATATTAAACTACTCACTATTTAAAATTGGCCAATATTCATAAAAATTACAAAAATCAACATCCGTCACTATTTAATGCACAGGACGACTCGTAGTTCATAATATTAATTACATTATCCAAAATGAAATTCCAAGTAAATTATTCTCGTGTGAGAAGTTACTAATAACCGTTCATCCTACACACGAAAAGGGGCGTGGAAAATAAAAGGATTCTGATAAACCTGGAAGTGTTTGATATTAATTTTTGTACAGTATGTTATCCATAGATGTACACGTGTCATGATAGGAGATTCAAAGTGAAACGTGTAACGTCATAATAAAACGAGTTCACTTCGAAGTGGGTCATTTACATATGAACAATGAATTTTAAATATTTTTGCTGGTTATGTGTAATTGAAAATTTTTGCATATTAGTTAACTTTCAATGGTTATGTGTAATTGAAAATTTTTGCATATTAGTTATTTTTCAATGCATATACAAAATGAATTGGGGTCACGTTGAACTGGGGCATTTACAGATGAAGAATCATTTAAATATTTTGCATATTAAGTTAAATTTATGGGTTATTTTCTTGATATTTGTTACCATGCATATACAAAATAAGTTAAACAGGGTCATTTACAGACGAAGAATTCATTTTAATTTTTTTAGCTGGCTCTATGTAATTGAGATTTTTCTGTTTTGTATAAGTTCAATTTAAGAGTTATTTTTTACTATGCATACGCCACGTTGATATTGTATCGTTGAGTGCTTTTCTAAATGCACTCTTTTCTGTAGCTGCGGAGCAGCGACTACATGTTTTCTCCATCTACCGCGATCTTAAGCAAGCGAAGCAATTTTGTTTGGCTGCAGCACCCCTATCTCCCAGGAGGTGCTGAACATACTGCCAGTACAGTATAGTGACATGCTCTGACGAAACCCGCCATAAGTCGCACTCAGCCATTTTGAGATACGGCGAGTCAAAGTTGGGTGAAAAATATTGCAGATTTCGTTTTTAAAGTTTTTATTATTTTTTGATTCCTTAATATTTTTACTTTAACTTACCATTGAATACAAAATACTTTTTTACATCTAAAGCACCCAAATGTAGCATTTTCTTAGCCCAACCAAGGCCTTAAACATCTCATTTGACAACTTTGAAGTAATTTTTCTTGCATTTGCCTTTTCTTTATGTTTCGCTTCCCCCTTTCCGTTGAAAGATCATAAAATGAGGACCACATCTCCCAGAAACATAATTTTGGTATCAAATGAAAGCTGAAGACCTATACTTAATGATGACATCAAAAAATTAATTTTAAAAATTAGTGACTTATGTCTGGTTTTGTGGGATTGTAGATTGTTTCATTTGGAATCCGATTCACATGCTTGAAACTACAGGACCATGTAGCAAGATGTTGCGAAGGTATTAATGCGGAAATGAACTATATGAAAATGACTATAAAACCGAAAAGACAAATTCATTTTAAATTGAGCAACAAAAGACTAGAATAAATGGATTGTTCACACGTACCATACATATGGAAAGGTTTGGCTACAAAACGATTATCTTATAAACGCTTCTATGCACAGTTTCCACCTCGATACACCTGAGCACACGATTTCGTCCAAGTTCAGAGAGTCTAGCAATGTATTGTCCCTACACCACACGGTTGAGTGTATAGCATCATAATTAAGTTTAAGAGCTCTATTAGATTCTAAGTGGTGACTAGTGGACTCGACATCTGCGGTTGTTTTTTGTCAAAACCCTGAATGTTCCCCCGGGAATGTTCCCTTCATCGAGTCAGAAATATTTTTATATCGAAGGAAAGCTAACACTTCCCGCTAAAATTGTTTTTCATTACGTCAACAGATGACCCAATTCAATGTTTATAGCAAGGCGAATGAGGTAAATCTGTTGAAAACGACCTATTCAAGCACAATTTTTGACCAAAATGTAGGTTTAAAAAGTCAAAACCCCGAGTGTTCCTTAAATATTTTTCAAATTGTATGTCATTAAATGAAAGACTACACTTATATTGTCCATATACTAGATTCATTTCAATGAACATTGGCCAATTCTCTTGCCCCCTCCCCTCTCGGCTTGCCAAAAATTGCTTGCCCCCTAACCAAAAATGTCTTGCTACCCAATTTCAATATGAAATGGATATAGGTGTAGGGCTGGCACTTTCGCACTAAGGGGCATTCAGTGAGAGCAAAATATAAAAAATATGAGGTCATTGGGTGAGAGCATGATTTTTGGCATTCGGTGAGAGCAAACTGTAAAAAATATGGGGTCATTTTTTTGAATGGAATCTTTGCGTGAGAGCCGAAATAGCGCCATAGAATCCTCGAAAATCGAATTTCTAGTTATAAATGGCTTCAAATTTCTTTGTTTTTTCAAAATAAGTAACAAAATCAGTGATAAATAAAAGTTGGGTAGTAGGGTATTTGGGTGACAGATCAAATGGAAAAATAGGGGGTCTTCGGGTGACAGAGCATGTGTTTGTAAAAAAATATGGGGTCTTTTGGTGACAGCGATGCTGAAAAAGGGGGGTCTTATCAGCCCTACATACGCGTCACCTCCAAAGTTGGAGTGCCCCCCCGGGATTTTACCCTCTCCCTAGGGCTCATAATTATTGCACAACCCCTTATCAAATAAGAAGACTTTCTTCGAAAAAATATCACTGCTGCCTGACGGGATCATAGTAGTTGACCCCATTTCGCCCGCTGTGACCGCGATTGAGGGCGCGTTTTTACTCTTTTCAACAGGGTACGATTCGCTAAACTTACGATGCATTTATGTGGTGACCCCAACCACACGGACCGAGTAAGAGTTAATGTGAATTATTCATAACTGATCGATACCTTGCTTCACTTTGTTGAGAGCAAGCCAACAAAATTTGTATGCGTGGCTAATACAAAGAACCGTGACTTTTCCCCTGGTCACACTGACGTGGACGGGATTCCCGTAAAGCACCTGGGCCGGCCAGCCTGATGATTTTAATATTGGCTTCTGGTTTTCATGTAATTATTGTCATTTATATATTCGATTGTTTATCTTGGTCAATTAACATCTCTTTTAAATGCTGATAAAAATCGTGGTTTGTTGTTGTTATAGAATTCCATCATTCAGACAGACAGGGTGATGTAATTCTATAACAACAAAAAACCACGAGCAGAATTTGACATTACTAGATTGAGCTACGTCACCGCCACGTCAATGGGTTACGAATGTAATCATTCCTCTACCAAAGAAAGGTGACCGCTCTCTCATGACAAATTACCGTGGTATTTCGCTTATTTCGTATTCCGCAAAAGTGTACAACAAGATCCTTCTGAACAGGATCCGACCCCACATTGATCCTTTACTGAGAAGCGACCAGGTTGGCTTTAGATCGGGTCGCAGCTGTGCTCAGCAAATACACATTTTGAGGAGGATCATGGAAGGCTTCAAGGAGTACCAACTTCCCTTAACAGTCACTTCGACTCCATCAACAGGTCCGTCATGTTTTCAGTGCTGCGGCATTATGGAATACCAAAGGTTGTGGTCAATGCCATCCAGGTGCTCTACAAAGACTCCAATAGTGCCGTTATGGTAGATGGCAGTATCTCAGAGCCTTTCCAAGTAACAACTGGAGTGCTTCAGGGTGATGTGATGGCACCATTCCTGTTCATTGTCCTGGTAGACTACCTTCTGATGAAATCAACTTCTGGAATTGACGCTGGAATTGTTACCTACCCACGTCGGTCAAGCAGGTATCCTGCCAAGATGCTGAATGACCTGGACTTTGCTGATGATATTGCCCTGCTGGAATCTTCCATAACCCGGGCCCAGTCACAGCTTACTAGGACTGCAACTGCAGCAGCAGATCTAGGCCTTGTCATCAGCGCACCTAAGACAGAATATATGACTGCAAACTGTAACGCCCAACCAGCACTTGAAGTCTATGGTAGTACCATCAACCATGTCACAGACTTCAAGTATTTAGGTTCCAAGATGAGCTCTAGTGTTGGAGACAAGCTGTTTCAGACAACGTGTGTTACTGTCTTTCTGTATGGGTGCGAGTCATGGGTAATTACCAAGGACATGGAAAACAAGATTAATGCATTTGCAACATCTTGCTACAGAGTCATGTTAAACATCAAGCGTGTGGATCGGATTCCAAATGAAACCATCTACAACCTGACCAACACCACTCCACTGGTTGCCAGAGTCAAGATTCATCAACTCAAATTTCTCGGCCATATACTGCGTCTTGAAGATGGCGAGCCTGTGAAAGAATATGCGCTTTATATTCCACCACATGGGAAGAGGAAACCGGGACGGCCGCGCACACTGTACTTACAGTATGTCCAGCACCTCCTGGGAAAACCGCTGAAATGCTGAATTTCAACCATAATAATTACAAAATACGTTCTCATGACCATGTGCATTTTGATAACATACACATTATTAAAAGTACTTTTATCTGCTTCCACGGGTAAACAAATTTCCAAAATGCCAATTTGCATTTCAATAGACAGGTATATTTACTTTTGTCAGTGAAAATTTAATTAATCAATCAAACCTCAATATTTTGAGGACGCCATACGTTTTTTCATCGGGCTCTTTGGGCACAGAAACACCCAGAAATGTCAATTTCGACAAAATTAGACAAATATATAACATATAGGCCTAAGTATAAAAAATTCACCCATACATTTTATTTTACATTTCATACATTTTAAAAATCATTTTCATCAGATTATATGGGTCCAGAAACCCCCCAAAATTAAAATTTCGCCTTTCGGTGTAGCATGAGCATCAAAAATTCAACCGACCAATCAAAATTCAGCAATTTGATGACGTCATACGGTTTCAAAAATGGCTTCATTGAAATCTGCGGTCCCCAAAAGCCCTAATATAACATTATTTTTGTGTTTATCTGACGATCATGTTCCGTTCCTACTTTTGGCACACTTTGAGGCGATTCTGGACCACTGTGCGTCGGCTTGTAAAATATAGCCGTTGGTCGTGATGGTCCTTGCTACACCCCCTTCAAATTCTAATTTAAAATAATATAAGGCCTAAAAAAATTGTTTGATTGGCGTAACCCGACCTACCCTAAAATTAGGCCCGACCCTAACTTTTTTTATTGTTTTTTTTGCAAAAAAAAATAATACAATTTAAAAAATTAATTAAAATAAATAAATTTTAAAAAAAAGAAGAAAAAAAGTTCCAAAGCCTTTATCAAACGAAATTTACAGCTTAAAAAGTAAAAAAAAAAAAAAAAGTCGGGCCTAATACCCTTTTATGTTACGCCAATCAAACAATTTTTTAGGCCTAAGAGAAGTGCATTTTTCAAATTCAAATATTATTTATGATATTCAAATGTCATTTATACAGTTGAAATTGTTGCGATTGTAGTTTGCTAAATGGAGTGTGTCCCAGTATTTATAGGGTTAATCAACTTAAAACACGTTTACAATAATAATTAATATTATATTAGGTTATGACTTTCTTTCTCTCCCTTTCTCACTTGTCTCTGTCACTGTCTCTCAGGTACCTGTGGCAATCTTATCAATATTCTTCGCTCCATCAACACCAGATCTTTTAATTCCTCCTCAACGGAAGCCATATCTGGAAATCTTCTGCCGATTTGGTTATGGTTTCTACGCATCTTGTGCTTACAATGCAGTTGTAATCATTGCATGCTGTTACTACGCCTTCAAAGCTCGTAGACTTCCAGATAATTTCAACGAATCTAAGTTCATCGCTGTTAGCGTTTATTCTACATTGATAGTTTGTCTCGCTGCCATACCAGTGTATACTACTGCCATCAATGTTGCACAGAAGATTGGCGCTTTGAGTGTACCTTTGCTAGTGAATACATACCTCTCTTTGTTTTGCTTATACCTGCCAAAATTCTACGCGATTTATTATCAGAGTGAGGATGTACAAAGCAGCCGTGGGTCTGTATCAGTGGATTTGACTACTTTATCTCGAAATATTGGGCAGGGTACTGGAACCAGGTTAACAAAAGATGCACCTCCTCAGTCTGGGGTTTTGTGAATTCTTGAAATCTGACGGGCATGAATGTGTGATTAATTCTTAACTCATACGCGTAACTCTTAACTCAGTCACGTAAATTATTTTAGATTTGAAGCCCAAGCCTCCTGTAGTTTGATATTAACACATTTTGTTGTTTAAAAGCATGTGTATATAATTATATGCTCGTATTATATAAACACGACGAGTTTGTGAGAATTGTCACCTTTTTATCTTGTTTTTATGCTAACACTGGGACTGGGCGGTGTATGGATAATTGTACGAACAGTTTTCTTCTTTATCTATTATAAGTATACATGGTACTTATATTCGATCTAGTAATATTGTTGGGGCATTAGTCCGAAAAGAGTTCAAGTTTAAGTTTAGGGCATTTTCGGTAAGTAATAGTCATCATCATCATCTTCCGATACTGTGCAGAAACCTCCGCTGGAGTATACTCGCACATTAGTTGTGGTGCATTCAAGTAAGTGCAGACAAAGAGTGTGGATCCTATATACAAGGTGAATGTGCAGCTTAAAAAGATGACTGGAAAGTGGACTGGTTAGGTGAAGGAGACGCCACACACTCTGGACTTGAAGACGTCTAGGGTTGGCGACTCAACAACTTCCTGGGGCAAGGCATTCCACTGACGGATAGTGTCGGGGAAGAAAGAGCCTTGCAGTAAAGCTGTGCGGGAGAATGGAACATGGAATCTCTGAGAGTTGCCCCTGGTGATGGTGTTTGAGGGTATCAGCTGGCTGTCAGGAATGTCAATGAGATGGTTGACGATTCGGTACATCATGGTGGCTCTGGAGATTGCTCTTCGTTGTTGTAGAGATTCCCATCCGAGGTAATTCAGCATGGATGTAACACTGCTTTCTCGGGAGTAGTCGTTCATGATGTACCTGGCAGCGCTGCGTTGCACAGACTCAAAATTGGTGATATTTCTCTTGGTGGTATGATTCCATACGCAGCTGGCATACTCAACAACTGGTCTGACAAATGTATTGTAGCAACGGGTCTTGACGTCACGGGGACAGCAGCTCAAGTTGCGTCGTAGGAAACCAAGGGATTTCATGCCTTTCTTGCTGGTGCAGTCTGCTTGTCTGTTCCAGGATAAGTTGTCAGTGAATTCAACACCCAGATATTTGGCGGATGGGACTGCCTCCAGAGGATGGTCATGGATAAAATACGTGAATTCACAGGCTTGCGACGTTTGGTGATGCGAAGAAGTTGGCATTTCTCGGGGTGAAACTCCATCAGCCATTTCCTTTCCCATTCTTGCAAGGCGTCAAGATCGTTTTGGAGCTGGGTTGCATCATCGGAGTTGTTAATAACACGGTAAATAACGCTGTCGTCAGCAAACAGTCTCACATGGGAGTCAACAGAGGTACAGTCTGGGAGGTCGTTAATATACGCCAAGAAGAGCAGTGGGCCCAGGACTATTCCTTGGGGCACTCCCGATGACACAGGTGTTTGGTCTGAAGATTCTCCATCCAAAACCACCTTCTGGACTCTGCCCTGGAGAAAGTTGCTGATCCAGATGAGCAGGCTCCCATGGATGCCATAGAACTTGAGTTTATGGAGGAGGCGATGGTGTGGCACTTTGTCAAACGCCTTGGAGAAATCAAGAAGAATGAGATCGGTTTGGAGGCCTTTATCCATGTTGTGAGCAAGGTCGTCAACCGTGATGATGAGTTGAGACTCACATGAGCGGGACTTCCTGAAACCATGCTGGTGGTCAGTCAAGATGTTGTGTGACTCAAAGTGGCGCATCACTGAGCTATCAGTTTATCAGTTTCAGTTTTCAGTTTATTTCACCTTTATATAATTACAGACTTGACATTTAGTATGGAATATTTTTTCGCAAAATTCCAAGATTGGTCTGGAAGGGGTCTGCATAAACCGCACGGGCTAAATATTAATTGGGGTGTGTCGGGTGATGATGTAAAATTATTGTTTGATAGAAAATGTGCTTTTCATGAGTTCACATTATGGTGCTCACAATTTAGCGAATTTGCCTAAAATGGCGGATTAAGGGAGGCTGAATTTGAGCTATGCGGGGGACACAATTTTGACTTTATGCAACATTATTCTGTTATTATCAAATTTATAGGAGTTTGAGGTGACATTTCCCAAACTTCATTAGCAATTGGCATTCATCACATCTGAAATACACTTGCAATGTAGCAATATTTTGAACATGGGGGAGCTTAAAATATGGCTTTTAAAAGTGGTACGTACTCAAAAAGTTTGAATGGTCCACCTGAGGTCAAATGTTATAAACTTACGGTACAAAGCAACTGCGCGGATTCTTGGTTGTCCAATGAACTCATGCTGTTTCTTTGTGTACAGTAAGTTTATAACATTTGGCCCCAGGGGGCCATTCAAACTTTCTGAGTGCGTACCCCTTTTCAGAGCCATACTTTGTAAAGCTCCTCCCACTTTCAAAACTGGTAGATTTCAAGTGCATTTCAGTTCTGACGAACACTTATTGGTATTTAGGTTCAGCAAAATCACCTCAACCTCAATAAATTTGATAATATCAGAATAAGGTTGCTCAAATTCAGATATTTTACCCCCACAAAAATCAAATTCAGTCTCCTAAATCCGCCATTTTAGGCTAATTCACTACATTATGAGCGCCATAATGTAAACTAATGGAAAGCCCATTTTCTGTCAAACCATTACTTTACACCATCTCCCGACACATCCCAATTAATATTTACCCCGTGCGGTTTATGCAGACCCATTTCAGACCAGTCTTGGCATTCTGCGAAAAAATATTCCATACTAAATGTCAAGTCTGTATTACAAAGTAAAGCAAAATCATATGGTAGGAGACCAAACAGAGCAGAGCTCGACCTTTTTTGGCCACCCTTTACAATATTAAGTTAAACATTCACGACAAAACACAATCAAAAGACGTATGAGGACATAAGTATGTGCAGACAAAGACCGGACAGGACACGTGAGACAGACAATGTTGGCTATGGTTTAAGATTACCTATTATACATAATAGTAATAATAATTTTGAAATTACATGAAATATTACACAAACTGACGAAATTATTTATAACGAGATAATAACTCAGATTTGTACTTATTTTTGAAGCTTGTCAGAGTAAGTGAATTTTTGGTATTTAAACTAATATTGTTCCACAGTATAGGCCCTTGTCGTCTAACAGTGTTACGGGCTAAATTATTTTTAAAATGATGAGCTCTATACATTTCCGAAGACCTAGTATTATATGCATGGATCGTATTAGCTTTAATAAAATAATTTGCAAAAATATCTGGTAGAAGATCATTATAAAATTTATACATGAAAATTGCTTTCTGCAGTTTGTGGATATCATAAACTGTGAGACTATTGAATGAAGCAAAAAGGGGCGGAGTGTGGGCAAGAAAGTGAGAATTTGAACACAATCGAATTATTCGCTTTTGCTTAATGTGAATTTTGTTTAAGTTACAGTTATTTTGATCATCCCAAATAATATTACAATAATTAATGTGTGGCAGAACCAGACTTATATATAATGTAAACAATGTTTTTAAAGGTAGGACATGTTTGAGACGAAATAAAATACCAGAATATTTGGACACAATATTAGTTATATATGTTGTGTGGCGGTTCCAAGTAAGGGACTCATCCAGTGTGATTCCAAGGAATTTAATAGAAGAAACCTTTGAAATTGATACATTGTCAACATATATGGCTGAATTGTGATACCTTCGATTGCTAAATCTGTTTTTAAAAATAAGGTATTTTGTTTTATTTATGTTGAGTGATAATTTATTTGCCTTAAGCCAGTTGGAAATGTTACATAATTCTTGATTTATTGTGTTGATAAGATAGGTGAAGTCTTTATGGGAAGCCAAGAGATTGGTGTCATCTGCGAAAATTATAAATTTGAAAAACTTTGAGGCGTAAACAATATCGTTCAAATACAGGATGAAAAGTAATGGACCTAAAATTGAGCCTTGAGGAACGCCGCAAGTTGAATGAATTAATGATGATTTAACGTTATTAAATGAAACATATTGTGGCCTACTCGTGAGATAGTTCCGGAACCACTCGAAGGCAACACCACGTACACCGTAATGAGTTAGTTTAGATAGAAGAGTGTCAAATGCCTTCGAGAGGTGCAGGAAGATACCAACACTGTGCTGATTGTTATCTAAGTCAGTGACAATTTTGTTGTATGCATCCATAATAGCCATAAAAGAAGAATGTTTTGGGCGAAAACCAAATTGAGATTGATGCAAAATATTTAAACTTGAAATAAAACCATATAATCTATTGAGCACAACTCGCTCAAGAATTTTCGAAAAAATAGGGAGGACGGATATTGGCTTATAATTGCAAAATATTTGTGCCGGTCATCGTTCTTGAAAATAGGAATGACTTTGGCCATTTTTAACTGATTTGGGACAATGCCGGTGGTTAATGACAAATTAATTATATGAGAAAGAGGAGAAGCTATGATTGTGCGGACATGTTTAACAATATCGGGTTGTATTTCATCAAAGCCACTACTATTACCCGATTTGAATGAAAGGCATATATCTATTATTTCCTCTGGGTCAGTTGGAGTAAAAAACAGAGAATTATTTGGGGAATTAATATTGTGCAGAAAAGTATGAAAATTTGCACCAGGAGTCTGGATTTTACGGGCTAGGTTAGGACCAACATTAGCAAAATAAGAATTGAATTTATTTGCTATTATGTTTTGATCTATTATTTGCTCCTGGTGAGCATTATCATCATAGAAAAATGAAGGTAAGGGGTGTTTATTATTGCGACCGAGAATATCATTTAGGGTAGTCCAAATAAGTTTAGTGTTATGTTTGCAATTTTCGAGTTTGTTTGCATAATGATTCTTTTTGCGGCTCGTATAAGGGTAGTAAGTTTGTTGCGGTAAGAAATATAAGCATTTTTATTGTTTGGTGAAGGATGACCAATATATTTCCTATAGAGCTTTTCTTTCCTATGAATTGATTTGAGAATTAAAGAGGTGATCCATAGTTTACGTGGAATATGCCGGTTACGTGAATTTCTAGTACCACGTGCCTTAACGGGAAAATGAGTGTTATAAATACGAAGGAATTTACTAATAAATGCTTCATATGACCCATCAGCAGATGTCAAATCAGTGACAAACTTCCAATCAATCAATTTCAAATGATTATAAAAATGTTCAATTGAACTTTGAGGCCCCATGACACAAGGGAAAAAGCGGTAAAACGAACAAAATCGCTCAAAAACGCTAAGATCGCCAAAATTAACCACAATTTCTGCTAAGTAAGCTTATAATCTGAAAAAAGAGGAGCGATTCTGCAAATAATGTGCAAATAATGTGAAATAATGTGCGATTTACCGCGTTTTCCCTTGTGACATGGGGGCTTCTTACTTGCAGATGATTTTACATGCAGAACTCAAACAGGTGATTAAACCATTGGGCTATCCAGTTAAAATCCATACACCCCTATGGAAGACATGCCCTTAATCTTCCACACAGGGAGTGTGAATTTCAAATGAAGTTACCTGAATAGGCGATTCCATTTGATATCTACACCCTGTGTGCGCGATTTAGGTCATGACCTCCATCTAGGGGGTGTATGCATGTCAAATGGAATAGCCCATTGGCTGCAAGAGTGTGGCAGTCAAATGTCACTGTATCAGCTACACATTGAGTATGTACAGTAGGCCTACACAGCCTGTGGAGCAAAATATCGATTTCAATTTTTTGCGGCTTTTTTTTTTTTTTTTTTTTTTTTATCTCGAAAGCCCTAAGTAATATGCGCGTTCTCGTTGCGAAACTTTGATCCTGAACCAATTCTAATTTTTTGACGCCAGAGAAAAAAGCACTTGGAATTCCAGAAAAATGCATTTGAAGTTTTAATTTTACATGGAACCCTATGCAAAATATACAAGTTGGAGTCCAAATTGAGCTATATGCTACACATTGGCTGCCTTGAGATTCCAGTGGTTAAAAATATGAGTGATTTTGAACGTTTCAAATTTTCAGCCCCCCCCCCCCCCCCCCCTTTTTTTTTTTTTTTTTTTTTTTTTTTTAAAGGCGAGTGATTTCAAATGTAAAATCATGATCTGGAACAGACTTAAATATTGAAATCCTTCAAATCCTACAAAAGAAGAAATGTTGGGCTATTCCATTTGAATTCCATACTCCCCACCCGGCAAGACATCTTCCACACAGGGAGTGTGAATATCAAATGGAGTTGCCTGAATGGGTGACCACATTTGATATCTAGATTTTAACTGGAACAGCCCATTGGCTGCATTTCACACATAGGACATACAACTTATGCTGGTAAATCACAGTGTCAGCACATTGTGTACTTTGGAGCTGTGGAGCAAATTTGATTTAAATTTCCCGCTTTTTTTACACTGCCTCATTTCAAATATATAGTTTTAGTTTTGGTTTTGGTTTTCGTCACGTGGTTTCCTATTGTCCTGCCTAAACACTTGAATCACAAGATATCGAACTCTTTGTTTCTACCTTTTGTTTAAAACTAAACATTTGTGACAGGTAGTTTCGGTTTTGGTTTCAGTTTCTTATAAGTGGTGTGACGAATAAAATTACAGGATTTTCGAGTTACCTGATCTAAGTATACAAAAGAAATGTTTAAATTTCGCAGTGCAATATTCACGAGCAGAGAAGTCGAACAAAACAGTCTACATTTGAAAGCATTGATTTAGATTGAAAGCATTGGCTTGAGACTACGAAATAGCCTAAGCTGATTTCACTGTGAAAATATATAGACCATCGAAATATTTGCATTCGACATTACAAAAGGGGCCACTACTGTAATTGTATAGGTGCTATAAACAAAATCGATTCATGTCCTTAATCCCATGTACCAGAATCGATGGAAGGCCATTATATGACCTCTAATAACCTAATGACTTTTACTGAAGCAATTTTACTGCAAAAAGTAGAAGATAGAGGGAGAAGATCGGGGTGTGTGTGTGTGGGGGGGGGGGTTGGAGGGCAAGGGCGATATGGGCCGGGAGAGAGAGAAACATATGAGAGAGAGCATTGGAAGTGAAAGAGAAGGGGGAGGAGCGCTCGAGATGAAGATATCGAATGTAGGGGAGGAGGACGGGGAAAGGGGTAATTTAGGAAAGAGGTGGTTATATAGGGAGGGGAGCCCCCTCTTAAAGAGGTATGGGTTGTGCTTCCCGGGGATAATAAACTAATTCATAATCAAATCATCTCCATGCATCGTTTGTGTCTCATACAAACAAACAAATTCCCCCACCCCACCCCATCCTTCAGTATACGCGCATGTATATGATTTCTAGGCCAGAACTCGTGAGTGTAATATGCCACCTACCTTCGACAGAGAGCATCAACTGTCGTCCGCGGGATAGATTTCCGATATCAATCATGATAATAATTATGTTAGCACAATAGGTTATTGTATACTTCTGGTTATATACCCTATACTGTGTCCTCCCAGCATAATAGTGTTATGATTGCAGATCAGATCAGCTCTACTTTTTAATCCCTTGATTTTTGGTTTCTGAACAAAAGAGAAACCAAAACTATATATTTGAAATGAGGGACTCCTCTGTGCAAGATTGACGTCATGACCTCCATCTAGAGGGTGTAAGGATTTGAACTGGAACAGCCCATTAAGCATTGGCTTCTTTCGAAAGCCCTAAGTAATATGCGCGTTCTCGTTGCGAAACTTTGATCCGGAATCAATTCTAATTTTTTGACGCCAGAGGAAAAAAGCACTTGAAATTCCGGAAAAAGCCATTTAAAGTTTGAATTCTCCCATTGAACCCTGTGGTAAAGCCACATTTTGGAACTCAAATTTGGCAATATCCTATATATTGACTGCCTTAAAAAAAATTTGACCCCCCCAACACCACCTCCCCCCCACAATGCATTTTTTCCCTTCAAAAATTTGGTGTATGGCGGGTGATACAGGCCCCATGACACAAGGGAAAAAGCGGTAAAACGAGCAAAATCGCTCAAAAACACGAGCAAAATCGCTCAAAAACGCTAAGATCGCCAAAATTAACCACAATTTCTGCTAAGTAAGCTTATAATCTGAAAAAAGAGGAGAGATTCTGCAAATAATGTGCAAATGATGTGAAATAATGTGCGATTTATCGCGTTTTCCCTTGTGACATGGGGGCTACTTTGGTTATAAGTGCGAGTAGTGCCGATGTGTGGTTGAATAAAACGAAGTGGCATTGATTTTGTACATTGGAAGATTGGAAAATGGTCAGTCGTAAAAATATTATCAATCAAAGTTGCAGTAGTAGGTGTCACTCTGGTGGGTCTATCAATTAATGGATACATACTATTATTATGAAATGTTTCCAGAAAATTATTAATAATATCATTTTCACTGTGTTGTAAAAGATCTAAATTGAAATCACCGGAAATATAACAATTTTTGTTTTCAGCAGAAATAGTGTTGAGGCTATGATCAAGATCGGTAATAAATAAATTAACATCAGTTCTGTGTGCACGATAAATTGAACCAATAATTATATTCTTGGTGGTGGGACTCAGGAGTTCGATAAAAACCGATTCTGAGTGTGGCAAATCAATGGGCTATTCCAGAAATTAACGGCACCTACCCTAAAGAAGACATGGGATTCCCAATAAGTTTGAGTTTTCCCATGTCTTCTTTAGGGGTAAAAAGCCGTCCTCAGCAATTGCGAGCACCGACATGCGAGGGGGGTATACACCCCCACACACACACACATTTGAACATGAGAGTCCGTGATCATTATTTTTAGAATCCAATTAAATATTCATAGCTGATTGATCATTGATTATCGGTTATCGACTATCGATTAACACCATCTCAAACGCTGCTTACCAGCGTGCTAAGGTAAGACTGTGATGAAATCCGTAGGCATGATACTCTATGTACTACTGCTGGCTATGATCTCTCCTTTGTTTTTTCTTATTTCATTTGTCTTATGATTTACGAGGTCAGATCTTAAAAAAGATTAAGATTTTCCCATGTCTTCTTTAGGGGGTGAGCCAAAAATCCCGGTGGGGGGGGGGGCACTTCAACTTTGGAGGTGACGCGTATGTAGGGCTGTTAAGACCCCCTTTTTCAGCATGGCTGTCACCCAAAGACCCCATATTTTTTACGAACACATGCTCTGTCCCGGCTCTGTCACCCGAAGACCCCTATTTTTCCATTTGATCTGTCACCCAAAGACCCTTACAAGTTCAATTTGAACAGCAACTTTCATTTATCACTGATTTTGTTACTTTTTTTGAAAAAACAAAGAAATTTAAAGCCATTTAGAACAAAAAAATTGATTTTCGAGGTTTCTGTGGCGCTTTTTCGGTTCTCACCCAAAGATTCCGTTTCAAAAAAAGGTCATGTTCTCACCCAATGACCCCATATTTTTTACATTTTGCTCTCACCGAATGCCAAAAATCATGCTTTCACCCAATGACCCCATATTTTTTACATTTTGCTCTCACCGAATGCCCCTTAGTGCGAAAGTGCCAGCCCTACACCTATATCCATTTCAAATTGAAGTGCCCCCCGGCCAAAAATATCTGGATGCGCCCAATGTCAGTTGTACAAAGTTTCAAATCATCTCTGACACGGTAAGAAAGCGAGCTGTGGACATAAATAGCCGCTCCACCACTTTTCCTCTCCTTTCGTGGGGCACTTAAAAGAATATAATTTTCAATATCAATTACATTAGAGTTATCTTCATAAAACCAAGTTTCAGATAAAGTTATTACACTGAAAGTATGATTGAAACTAGCGATAAAATTATGTATACTATCAAAATTTTTGTTAAAGCTGCGAGAGTTAAGATGTAGAACAGAAAAGTCATCATTACATAATCCAGTCATATCATTGTTATCAAGTACATAATTAGTCCAGTCAAAGTGGGTTTGACTCATCACTAATTGCAACAGAATTTTTTTCACCCCTATGAATGTCAGAGATGTCCCTGAACAGCATACAAAAGTATACTAAAATATACTTGGTGGAAAGGTCGTTTTGGCGGGAAAAGGTCATACAGGGATCAAATTTCAAAATTGCTCCAATCCTATTAAAAACTATATCAAATTATTCCTCTAGTCATAAGGATTCAGAAAAAATATAGTTTGCCATACCTGTGATGTACGGTTCTTGAGTTATAGCCGAAAAAGTCAAAGGTCAAATGTTAGGTTCAACAGAGGTCAAAAAACTAAAAATTGTCTGATTTAAACCAAAATGGTCTCAAATTGTTCGGCTTGCAAACATAATTCATTTAAAGAATATTTGCACTGTTTAGGTTGTTTAATTATATGCGTAACATCGAAAACTAGGTCGGGGTCAATAGAGTTCAATGGTCAATGACCTCTTTTACTCTGCTACCTAGGTAACGAAGCATCCAAGATATGGCAAACTATTCTTATTTTGGAGTGTTTTTAAAGGACGAACACATTGAGAGCATTTTTAAGGAGATCGGAGCATTTTTTCGAAATTGACCCACGTGGAGCCCAAAATTTGACCTTTGACCTTTTCGCTTTTAACTTGAGAATGGTACGTCACAGATATGACAAACTATACTTTTTCTGAATCCTTAAGACTAGAGGAATGCTTTGGTATAGTTTTAAAAAGATTAAAGCAATTTTGAAATTTGACCCCTGTATGACCTTTTCCCGCCAAAAACTACCTTTCCACCAAGTATATTTTAGTATATTTTTGGTATGATGTTCAGGGGACATCTCTAAAATGTATAAAAGTGAAAAAAATTCTGTTGCAATTAGTGGTGAGTGACACCACTAATTCGTTTAGATTGACTGGACTATATCTACATGAAGTTGTAACATTATAATCATTTAGATGTCTAGAATCATCAATTGTGTGGAGATTTTCTTCGAACAAAAATGGATTCAATCTCATACCCATCAAACGATTATAATCGATGGAATTACCATGATAATATAACGAGAACCTAAATTCATCATCGACATGCTCGAGCAGCTTACAGCAGATGGAGGTGAGGGAAATAGGTCTATAATTGGCTGGTTTGTTCCGGTCACCCTTTTTGAAGACTGGTGCGACGATGGCCGACTTCCACACATCAGGGAGAATACCACTATCCAAAGAGGCCTGGTACAGAATGGTATGGGTCTGAGGCTATCAGCGAGTTCTTTTAACAGTACGACAGCAACTTAGCTCACTTCCGGTAATTTTTACCGGCGTGACCTTTGCTGTTACGTAACGTAATGTTGTAAATCAGGTGGCAAATACAGTTTTTCAGAAAACATCAAAAAATGGAATACACGAGTGGTTTCTCCTTCATTTCCATATTGAGCCCATAGATAAGATATGAAACATGAGTATAAGGCAAACAGTAACGTGTAAAAGTCCAATTATTGTGGAGAAAATGAATGTTTATTGTGCGCGAAGTAGCCTAAAAAATGAGAAAAAATGCATGACACGATCACCAAAATGGTTATATCTGCAACTATGCGCCAACGCCGGTCGTATGCTTTTCTGTAATGATAGATATTAGCTAACTTGAGCTTGTATTAAATTTTCAGCGAAAATGATTGGTGGAACAATCGAGTCGTAGGTTGGAAAGTTGCTTTCAAAACGGCTTCCCCTCGCAATCGTGCGTGACCATAAGTGACCAGTGTCAGCAGGAAAATTAACAGCCGGCCTTGTCCATATAATCGATTAATAATTGTCAGGATCGTCCAGTTGACTACAGTGATATTTATTTATTCATACAAAATACTGCCCTGTCATACAAAATATCGAAGTCAATATAAAACGTAATTTCAAGCCATTTGACTGAACTTACCAACAGTTTATAAAAGATTATTGTTGAACGAGACACTGAATTAGAAATAACATTGCAAAAGATACGAGAATAAGTTAGCAGGTTGTGATGGTCTAGTGGCTAAGTCCGTGCCTGAAGTGCGTGAGGTTGGAAGTTCGAACCCTACCATAGCGGGTTTTTTTTTTGAAAGTATTTATGATATTAGTAAACAACTTTCAGGAAGGGTTTCTGATCATTTGAAGCAGAAATAATGAGGTAAAATGAAAGAAAGCATTTTTTTATCTTGACCGCTTGTGGTGTTCTATTGAAGATAATTAAAGTTACTCTAGACAATGAAACGCTGATTCCAATTATGTGTATGTCTGGGTAGGTGTAAGAACGGTGTAAAAATTACAAATAATATTATGCCAAAATATCAGGTTTGAAATTCGTAAATTATGGCTGACGCTATCTTATTTTTTAATATGTAGGCCTACGCATTAAGAAAAACATTGCAAACGTGTTGCATAGAAATATTTTTGCTGTAGGATTCGAACCTTCAACCTCTCGCACTTCAAACCACGGCGTCAACCACTAGACCATCACAACCTGCTGTAACATACTCGTATCTTTTGCAATCTTATTTCTCATTCAGGGACTCGATCAACAATAATATTTTTAAAGCTGCTTTTAAGTTCAGTCAAATGAGGTGATATTACTTTTTATATTGACTTCAATATTTTGTAAGTCAATGCAGTATTTTACTTGAATAAAGAAATATCACTGGAGTCAACTGGACGATTCTGACGATTATTATTCGATATAATGACAAGGCCGGCTGCTATTTTGCTAGTGACACTTGTCACTAACGGGACACGCACGATTGAGACACGGGCCGTTTTGAGAGTAACTTTCCAACCTACGACTCGATTGTTCCACCAATCATTTTCGCTGAAAATTTAATACAAGCTCAAGTTAGTTAATATCTATCATTACAGAAAAGCATAAGACCGGCGTTTGCTCATAGTTGTAGATATAACCATTTTGGTGATCGTGACATGCAATTTTTCTCATTTTCCCGGCCACTTTGGACATGTTCAAGCTTCTTTATTTTCAATATTATTCAACTTTTACTCGTTTTTTGTTCTTTGCACAAATGTTTGGTATCTTCTCCGTGATCATGGTACACAATTTAAGCAAATAACGACCCGTGTCTCCCATTTCTGGAGCTATTTCGCTAAAACATGTTTGCCGGCCAAATTTTCAACATTTAGTTACGTAACCCGTGTTCACCAACCCGTAAAAATTTTCTATCGAACAAAAGAGGTCACGAAGTTGCCGTCGTACTGTTAAGAGACGGGCTGGGATGTTGTCTGGACCCAGGCGGCGGATGACATGATCGAGCCGGCAACTCGTGAAACCGCCCGGCCGCATGGCATTTTCCATATACTCGGTTAGTTTTGTGGGGTTCATTATCGAACCCCAACGGTTTTAGCTTGTATTTATATTATGTATCAACATAGGCCTATTTGTTTGTGATATTTCAAGCGTTTTAAAATTTCAAAATAATCCCATTCAAATACACGGTTGACGATGAGAATTTACTGAATTTAGGGAATGCACGTCATACACCACCTGGTCTGGACCGGTGGCTTTATGAGGGTTGATCTTTTTCAACAACTTGATGACATAGTTGACACCTCAATGTGTTTGATTGGTGGAAATGGGCTAGGTCCAAGGTCTGGAATGCCTGAAGTTTCTTCATTCTTGGTAAAGACAGAGCAAAACTGGTCGTTGAGGATGTTGGCCTTGTCTTTGCTACCTGTATATGTTGCACCCAATGAACCACGGAGAGGAGCAACACCATTGTTGTCGCTTTAGGATTAGGTAGTGTTAGGATTAACGTTAGGATTATTGTTGGTGATGGGGTTGGGTTAGGTTAGGTATATGTCTAGTGAATGTACTGGGGTCTCAAACAGAATGCAGGGGGATGACACTCACCTCATTTGCATGGCAAAATTACCCGTCTCCTCTGCAGCCAATTTGTTTTCGCTCCATCGAAATCAAGCTGGTCACGGAGGAGACTACCTTCCTTTGTGTTTGTTCATTTGTGTATGGAGAGCCCTTCTTGGAGTCCGTTTGGACTTAGGCTACGCTCTCAGCTAGAGTCCGACGCTGTATTGTACTAGAAACACCTTCTCTGTGAATTCGCTAGAGCAAGGAAAATAAAAACTGGTTTCATTACTATCTGTTTTTGAGCTTTTTTGCATGTCTGCGACCATGGTGTTACCACAACTGTCTTTGCGTCATTAAGCCGTTTCTCATCAAAATGTCCGTTTTCTCATCCAAAACTTCCTTTAGTGTATTAAGTTAGCTTACGCCTATTGATCCTAAATTTGCTGGTAGGGTAAAACTCGTTTTAGGGGGTGTTTAAAAAAGTCATGCGTTTAGGCCTACACTATCATACTTGAGTGCCCCCCCCCCCCCACCCCCGGTGAAATGTGGGACTCATTTGGTCACCGTCCTTGCCCACACGAGTCGCCCAGGAGTAGGCCCTACTCGGCATTATTAATTATTAGTGCTTAGCCCCTAATACAGTCGCGTATCGTGTTGTCAATTATCGTTACTTGTGTCCATGGATATGACCCTATGTATAAGTAGTCTTCATAGAATTCACACAGTCTATGCCATGTCATTTAACGGATACAAAGAGGATAATAATGTTGAGGGCGCCCACAAAATCTTACACCGTCTTACACAATGTTCCAAGGCAAAGTTCAGTTTAATATTTACTCATCGTACAAATACAGACGTTTTATTATGTTATGATGTTGTCTGGATGGGTGGACAGTTGTCACACTGTGGAAAAACAACAACCGGGAATCCGCATTCATTTACAAATAGCATTAAATTAGTATCACATAGTGGCCTCCGTGCAGTGGAAAACCTTAATTCTTTCATCAAAAAGAAATGAAAATGACCAAAAAACCGGATCCACCTGTACGCCTATAAAATGGGCACAGAAATTTGTCTCAAATATGAATGAATTTTAAGAAACATACGGGATATGATGAACCAATGACCTGACGCCATGATAGCAGGATCTATTAGTTGTTTTATATACAATGCATATACCGTGTTGTCATAATACCAATATTTGGCATAATATATAACGACTAATATTTAGTATTGTAAATATGCAGTTCATATGCACAAACGAACACTGATCTTTATGATATTCAGGTTGTTGTACATCTCATATAACATGTCATATAGGAGGTCATATGTGTTGACCTTCTCCTATTGTATTTGTTCATCTGTGTATGGAGAGGATTAGCGCCATTAAACGCCATTAAAACTCCATCAGTATTAGGGCGTAGTTCAGTGAACTCACCAGATTGCTATTCCAAGTACTTTGATAAATACAGATAATATGTATTGATGGGTCGAGGCGATTGCATTGAAAACCTAATACATTATTCATAACAGTTACGTAATCAATCGATAGTGCGGACACTTTTTTTATTTGCAAACCACCAAAATTCGTGATCTTTTAGCGTTGGAAAAGAAACCACGTGAATAGAGTGCCCTCTCAAGAATATCAACTCTCTGCAGAATGTGCCAATTGACCACAATTCTGTGCGTAAACAACACTAGTCAACCTCAATAGCGGATGGAAAACCATACGCATCCACAAAGTTGACCTGGAAATTCTAGTGCGATCTTATTTCACTAGAATAGTGGATAGTCATTTCAGTAAATGACTTTCCTATGGGCAGTGGACAGGCAAGGTCTCTTACTATAGTAGTACAGGCAACATTGGCACGAGGAGAGGGTATCATGCGACCAATATACCACAGTCGAATACAAATTCTTTCCAATCAAATTTGGGATGGAATTGACACCACATAATATGACATACCGAGAATCTTATTACGGATTAAAAAAGCATCATTTTCAAGCTCCATTTGGGTTACATTTGAGAGAAAGAGGAAAATATGAAAAAACATATTCGGACTACCGCAGTGTATTTCAGATTCAGACTAGAGCAGTGTTTCCAGATTCCAGAACTACTAACTGTCAAAAGTTAGTTTCAGAACCGGAAGGTCCCGGGTTCGATTCCCAGCTCTGTCTATTTTTTTTTTCAAAGCTAAGAAAATTGCAATTTCTGAACTGCTAACTTATTTTGCGCGCGATCTGAGCTAGTCCGTTTATGATGGCTATGTCTCTTACAGTCATACTCCCTCTGGAATCCAAACCAGGTTCCCGTCGATTGTTAAACATTTTGTTTTGGAAATGTCTATTACCTTGCCACATCCCAAAAACCCGACATTGTTTTATTTTGGCCTACAGACAAACGCAGAGGATGATTTAAGGAAGCCCCATCATGCACTGTAAAAGTAGGGATGCCCACTCTCAATACAGTTTCCACTAGAACGATTTTTCATTTACTGTGTGCGTGCACTCACACACGTATTGTCTATGGAGAAACTGATCGATACAAGAAATCCCAGGCATGTTAAATGGCGTACATACTTGTTTTGATCCAAATGTAGGCCTATATCAGGGTGTTTCAAGAAATTCCTGATTCCACCAGAAAACATTCACCAAACTTTTCCTGTTTGGTCAGTAAATAGATAGGACCTTCCTGCATGAAGAGATCAACTTTTTTAATGAAAAATTTAATGAGATGAGAACTACAACAGGTTGAAGTGACACCATTCCGTGCATCAGGTGTTCAAACGCAATTATCTCCGAATTTGGAGTGAATCAGACAAGCAAACTTACATACTCATAAAATTTAACTATTTATGAAGACAAAATGTGTAGGATGTTAAGAAATTTAAGAATGTTTAAGCCTACCGCGGCCCATCTCAAATCATGCACTTCCCCGTGCACTTCTCACTACCATGTCAATTTCATAGGGAGTATAAAAACCGGGGACCATCATGGCTTCCATGCACACAGTGTATTGCTCAATGTAGTAAAGATAACCTTTGATTTGGAGCAAATTTCTCAAAATTGGTAGTGATTAATGTTACCAAACTTATGCCATGATGAAATATAATAATTTTGAAGATAAAATGTGCTGACCTTAAAAGATTGAACAATGTTTAAGACTACCGCTTTTCATTTGAAATAATGCACTTATTGTTCATCTCCTCTATGGAGATATTTTCCATGGCGGCCATCTATGATCATGCTTGAGGTTTCAACAAACAAACCATGGGTTTTGAGGTCTTATAGTTTTTGTTATATGTCAACAAAATCGATTAAATTTTCAGGATGATCTTATTTTCATGTTGTTATAAGCAAATATAATGTTCCAGATAAGATAGTTAATAAATACATTAAGAAAAAGTACCTTAAAGTTGCACTTTCTGTTAGTATTCCTTTTGGACTTTAACTTTTAACATGTTCTAGCAGCCCTATATAAAACCGTGACACTCGAAAGGCCATATCTCTGGAATGAAACGTCCGATTAAGATTATTTAAACGCCAAAATGTTTCTTTCATCAATTCCCATCCAATAAGTTAGGTCTGAATCAATTTAAAAGTACTTCAATTTTTAGTGGACATGCCTAGTAAAAGTGTTATCACTAGAGTTTCAACTGCCACTTTACTTTTCAAATCCCATTGAACTCTGTGCAAAAGATGTTGTTTTAGAATTGCCCGTGTGTCATTATTACTCAGTCGATTTCAGATCTAAAGTGATGTATGCATGAAGGATAATTCACACCGTCTGTAGATAACATAAAATGTGAAATCGACCAACCTTTTGAAGGAGTTTTTATTGTAAATATATCTGTCAAAATTCAAATTTCACCATGCACGTGTGTATGCAGTGGGCGGGCAGTGGTGTCATGTTAACTCACGCAGCTGTGCTAACCGCAAGACTTGCTGGGAAGTGCTTAAATCATCCTCTGAGACAAACGAGTCATTCTGTTTGAATTGTCGGTGCCATTTGAGCCGAACATTGGTAAAGCCAAAGTTCATAGTAAAAGCTTTTATGAAAATTAAGTACAAGACGACGCAAGTAGCTACAAAATTAATTAGCCAGACACGCAAATACCTCTACCTCATAAGCTATAATTTAATTTAATTAAAAAGTTTGGTACTATTGTTACACAATAGATAAAAGCTTTTAGAATTGTATTCCTTCTATAATAATAAGCAAGTATAAACTCCCTAAGTTTGGCATTCCGTTCATAACAAATATCAAGGCGTTCAGCTATAAAAATTAAATATAATTTTGCTTTTTGTTATATTTCTCGTTTACAGACATGACAGATAAAGCTTTATAGTCCAGTATCTACCAGGGTTTAATGTGCACCCCCCCCCCCCCAAGGACTCTACCAAACCAACTTTTTAGCTTCCTTTTATGGTCCTATAACACATTCAAGATGTTAACAAAAAATATTTCCCGGCAGTACTCCGGCCAAGTAAAAAAAACTCAAGAACGGAATATCGCAGGTAGGTCAAACTATACTTTTTCTGAATCCTTTGAGCACTGTGTTGACCTTTAACTTTGAATAGTGCCGGGAAATATTTTTGTTAATATCTTGAATGTGTTATAGGACCATAAAAGGAAGCAAAAAAAGGTGGTTTGGTAGAGTCCTGGGGGATGTACATTAAACCCGGGTAGATACTGGACTATTAGAGCTTGCTTCCTTCTTTTTATTAAAAAAACCGTGCTAAACATCGTCTTTACGAGTGGTAGTATTAAAGCCATATTATAACATTTACTGAGGATGACGCCCTCAATATTTTTACACGATTATATTGTACCAACATACCTTGCAAAAATTAAGACTCTAGATACTGTACTTTTGTCAAAATTCGAGATTTTGAATAAAACGCAGGAATTAGTCGAACGCATACACGGTGTTCATAACACAGTATGTACATGGCGTGCGGGATGATGATCTAAACAACAAAGGATCGTACCATAACACGACCGAAGGGGTGATACGTATTGGAGACATCAGCGCTGGTAGTAAATTCCAATTTTCTTTGCTTTGCCTTAGTTGTTCGGCTCAGAAATAAAAGGGGATATAGGTCTATCTGACAGTAAAAGCTAACATTTTATGGCAAAGAAATGCTAATCTATTTTGTATGAAAATGTTATAATATGGCTTTAAAAACGTGGAAGCTAATACTTGTCCATACACTCCTATATAGTTAGTGAGAACTATTAATCATAACAAACGTTAGAAAAATACGAGGTGTGCATAAATATAGTGTTATGGTTTATAATGACTCTTATTGGGTTTTCGGACTAATGATCCTATGGACTATAGAACCTTTATCATTTCTCATTCTTAAACACTTCAATGCAAATAAAAGTATTAATCATAAGTATACCAAATTTTAATCTAATTAAATCCTACATTTTACATGGAATTACCTAGGGCTTAGAATCGATCAGTCCCGTTCTTGCTATGCACCTCTGATTGGTTAAAATAATTTTTACGAATATGCAATGAGCAGCATATGCTGAACCGTGTTTTATTTATTTATTTATTTATTTATTTATTTATTTATTTATTTATTTATTTATTTATTTATTTATTTATTTATTTATTTATTTATTTATTTATTTATTTATTTATTTATTTATTTATTTATTTATTTATTTATTTATTTATTTATTTATTTATTTATTTATTTATTTATTTATTTATTTATTGGCTTATTTATTTATTTATCTATTTATTTATTTATTTATTTATTGGCTTATTTATTTATTTATTTATTTATTGGCTTATTTATTGGCTCATTTATTGGCTTATTTATTGGCTGTTGCCGCATTAAATGACTGTCGGCCACCATCGTCTGGGCAGGCTCCACAAAAGTAAAGCTTGCCCTCACCAACAACAATACCAGTGACCAATCTGAGACATCGCCACAAGAGGGCGACGCAACTTCACGTCTCCAATGCCTCAAATGTGTCTCCCTTTTGCCACAATATAACGTGTCCGGCAAGGTTAAGTTGCAAAAATAAACTTATTAAATTAAAAAAGTTAAAGTAGGCCTATGTTATTTGATTGATTTATATCCATTGAACATTTTGTCACATATTAATTAATATTGTGTAGGCATTTTCAAGAATTGTATATACTAATGAATACCTTAAATTGTTTCTATTCCCTTATTGTCAAATCCTGATTTGGTATGCAGACTATGCACCTCTCACATTTTTTTTAAATATGCAATTGATTAATCTGTTAATAGCCATTTGCCAACAAAAATCACGTTATTGGGTGGGAGGAGGCTCAGACGTGACCTGCACCCATGCCAAATTGATCAGTGAATACGTATAATCACCTTCTTGTAATATTTCGTATACTGTTTCGTTATATACAGGGTGTATCAAAATGATTAGGCTATGATTGGTACCCATCAATATCCACTTAGTATGGCCAAGACTGTCACATCAACATGCAGTAAAATATCTGCTTTATTTGTGGATTTATGTTATAAAAGGTCATAAAACTATAATTTGCAGTCATTTCAAGAGGATCTAACGTTGACTTTGGAAGAAGCAAGCGTTTCATTAGACAACATATTTGATGGGTACCAATCATTTTGATACACCCTGTAAAAGCTTATAAAAAAGGCCAAATATTAAATGTATCATGTGTATACACTTCGAGGTTAACATGCCTTTTTAGCTGAAGCTAGTTGGTGATACAACAACGGTGGCCGCACCCGGCTGCATCATAGAATCCTATCCCAATAATATTGAATTTTAGCAAAATACATTTGAAGCAAACACGGTTCGTCTGCCTCTCCGGAGCTCACAACTCTTTACTGCGTCAGAGCATGTCACGTGACTCAGTCACGTCACGGTTCGACGGTCTCTGACCAGTAACAACCATTACCCACCAGTCCATCTACCGGGATCAGACCATGTAGATGATGTTGAAGGCTGTGATGATTTGATTTGATTTGTTCGGGTTTTGACAACCCTGGATAACCCAAGAAAGCCTCTATTGAAGCTTATTTCCATTGGGGTCCATCTGAAGCTATCTGAACACCGGGACGGGTTGGGAACAGTCAAGGGTTAACACCCTACTCTTTTCGAAACTGGCTGCGAGATACATGTACAGGTATGACTCTCTGCACACGGGACCGATGGCTTAACGTCCCCTCCGAAGGACGGAGTACTTTCATGATTCATTTACCCAATTCTAAATGAACCATGGGGAGAGCGGAAGTCTGAATTTAATCTACAGATGTTGCCAATTAATTTCAGACTTTTTTTCCAAGTCAATATCCCAGCAAATCGCCACCGCCGGGAATCGAACCCGGGACCTCATGCACTAAAGGCAACTAGGCCTACCCTAACCATTGCGCCACGCTCTTCAGATGGTCGTGTTATAACCTGATACAAAATGGGGCGGCGATTTGCCATTCTGCCGGATCATTATAATGGCAATTCAGGGGCGGATCCAGGAATTTTCAATAGAGGGGGCGCCGAGCTGCCGCGGCGGTTCGGCGCCCACACAAAGTCAGGCGCCGCTCTGCAAAAAATAGAGGGGGCGAGCGCCGGGTGCGCCCCCCTGCCCCCTCTAAATCCGCCCCTGCACTTCTATTCGAAACTTATTCCTATACATGTATAGATAAACTGAACTGAACCAGAGATGACGGAACTAATTATCCCGTTATACTTTCGATCACTGCGCATGGTATCTGTAATACGAGCTGCTAGTAGTATTCCAAGGTGCTTTTGCGAGCTATCACATTGGTGATAGGCCTACCTTCCATCACTAAAATATCAATCTTAGACGTGTAAGAATTCTTAGGCGTGTAAAATCTTAGGCGTCTAAGATTTCATTGGTCAATAATTGAATACGCCTAAGATGATTGGTTGTTTGGGATTTCTGGTCCTGTGATACGTTGATTTAAGTCTACCGGGAAATTCTTAGACGCCTAAGATTTCATCTTAGACGCCTAAGAATGCATCTTAGACGTCTAAGGTTAGGCGTATTATCTTAGGCGTATTTTGAAGGTATCCGCCATCTATATGCAACGGGTCAGTACAGACTGTACCATCTATGGATGGAAGAATGTTTGTACGGAAGACAGAATAGAACATTATTAATTCACAATTAGCCTAACAGTTGAATAAAAAAATTCCCGGATGTGACAAATTACCGTACTCACCTATATTCAGTTAGGGAAGAGAGGGAACAAGGAAAATAAGGAAAAGTACATGTAGATAGCAACCAGTAGTGACTACAAATTTCACTAAATTAAAAATATGCATCAAAAAGTAAATAAATTAAAAAAAAATAGTGACTACATGTACAAATTTCACTAAATCAAAAATATGCATCAAAAAGTCAATAAATCAAAACTTAGTGACTATAAATTTCACTAAATTAAAAAATATGCATCAAAAAGTCAATAAATCAAAAAAAGGGGCAACAAATTTTACTAGGCCTATATCAAAAATATGCATCAAAAAGTGAACAAATCAAAATAGTGACTACAAATTTCACTAAATCAAAAAATATGCATCAAAAAGTCAATAAATCAAAAATAGGCACTTCTAATTTTACCAAATTATAGGCCTAAATGTGTTTCAAAAACTCAATAAATAAAAAATAGTGACTACAAATTTCACTTAATCAAAAATACGCATCAAAAAGTCAACAAATCAAAATAGTGACTACAAATTTCACTAAAATAATATGCATCAAAAAGTTAATAAACCAAAATAGGGAATAGGCCTACCGGTACAAATTTCACTAAATTGAAAATATGTATCAAAAAGTCAATAAATAAAAAATAGTGACTACAAATGTCACTAAATCAAAATATTCATCAAAAAGTCATTAAATCATGAATACTCAATGCAGACGCTCCAACGATCAGGTCTTGGAACATGATGACGACGATGATTTTCGACCGTGTGACGATGTTGTTGATGATGATGATGATGATGATGATAACTTGATGATGGTAAAATATTGGGGGGAACAAATCCCCCCATCCCCCCGGCAGGAGAAAGAGAAAGAGAAAAGTAGCCTCAATCAAATCATACAGTATGAACGTACCCATACATACCCCACCTGGATATCAACGACCAACTTCCAGTGATTGTCATTTAACAACCTCTTCTGATCAATGTCAAAAAATACCAACGAAAAGAAAAATAAACAAAAGGATCAGCAGGTAAAAATGTCTTATTTCTCTAAAATAAAAGAGCAGAGAAAGTCAAAGCTTCCGTCAAAGCTACACGAGGACAGTTTTCGACGTTCAAATCAACTTCGATTGTTGAAATAGATGATTTTTACGATGAAAAAATTGACGTTTTAAGCTTCTTTTAAAAAATTGGTTTTATTTAGCTTGTTAAAAAACGGGTAAAAATCGTTTTTAGCTTGTTGGATATTTTTGCTAAATACTTTAAAGCTTGACTCCTTAGATGAAACTTTTAGTTTAAGCTTGTTAGAATATTAAACCTTGATGAAATAGTAATATTTAATCCCTATATAGCGTGGGTGGTCTAAAAGTCAGGATCGCCATAATATGTACGTGTACTTCACGATAGCTTGATCGAAAAGTGGGCGATCTTTTCTTTTAGACAACGCGTACACACACACACTCGCTATTAGTATTATATTTTTATAATGGACTAAATAATTATTACATTACTTTTGCATCAAGGTTAAACAGGACGTTGATAAATGAGGGAAAATATGTGGTAAAAAACAAGGTTAAAATTACTTTTTTTAAACAAGTAAAAACAGCTATTCTGCTAGGAAGTTTTTGTCTCAAAAGTGAAAGAATTTGTATATACATGTAAATGCATGCGTGTATTTTTTTTTTTGGGGGGCTTTGGCGCCAGCCCCCGTGGTAAAAGTAGGGCGTGCAAAAAGAAGGGCGGCGGAAGATAAAGGCGGCAAAAGAGTAACATTAAAAGAAAAAGGGCGGTACTTAAGGGCAGCAAGAATAAATATGAAAATAGAAGGGCGAAAAATTATTGAAAATTAATGAAAGTATACATTTTTTACTGTCAACACGGCGGCAGCTCTAAGATCTGTGTGTATTAGGGGGGGTGTAACACCTACAAAATGTAGCATTTTGTAGATTTTTGTGAGCCGTCCTGGCTGAAAAAAAATTGGGTCAACCTTTTTGGGCTGTTGCTGCAAGGGGCGGCAAAATTTACATTTGCGTAGCCCGGGTAGGAGTGGCCACGATCGCCACTGAAATGAGGGAATTTTTTAAGAAAACATCTAAGCCGCGAATCGCGTTCTTAGTTCGCGATCATTGAGGAGCAACAAAGCGCGCCTGACTAATATCACTATCAACTATTGTGAGATAATATACACCAGAAAACCAATCAAATTACGTGAATTCTTTACAAGACGCACTCATTGAATAAGAATGTTCAATAACGTCAAAATGTTAAATAAAGATACTGGTCTAAAAGAAAAGATCGAAAAGTCTATCCTCAATCCAGGCCACTGCATGACTGGTAACCGACGATGGATATGAGGATAGAATGTGGAGCTATCTCAAAACGTGTCAGAATCAGTTAAGCATGACAGCAATGTAAAGCAATGGAAATTTGGAAGAAAACAGTGCCGATCACGATGGGTAAAGTGGCCGTAAAAGTTGCTTAAATGACACGTCGGCAAATTGTTAGCAAAAAATTAGCAAACTTTGCTTTGAAGATACATTGTACAGTATAAGTCATCAAAATAAATTTCAGTAACATTAAACTTCACAAAGAATTGTTTTAATACATTTAATACAGTAACTACATGTATCATGGATAGTTGATAGATTTCTTGATCAACACATAGCCTGACGGCTAGGATGAAGTACTCACACCCTCCATCACGTCACTACGATTTCCACTGAATTTGCCTGATTCATGATTTTGACATTGACTTTGGTCATTGCATTGACATGATTGGTACTAATATTGTAAGCTTTGCTTTGATAATGAGCTAGCTAGAAAGGCAATGAGCTAGCTAGAAACTGCTTGTGCAACTTTGCGAAAACAGGAAAGTAAAATCCCTTTTAGGCATGGTTCATTACATTTACATGCATCATCAATAGTAGATTGTGTGTGTTGTCCATCTCTAAAAATTGAAATACTGGGTTTTGTGGATATCTGACTTTATCAGCCATGCCAATGAATATCATTAAGTCAGATACCAGGTGCACAGAAACTATGTATATATTATTAACAGGATTGTTACTGTTATAGCCACTTCTCCAGCAGGAGTTGCACATTTTGGTTTCTTGTTTAATAGTAATAATCTTACTATAAATCTAGGCAAATGTTGTATCCATGTATCTACATGTACAGGGTTTGAATTCGTTTAAATATTTTGTGTAGCAGTTTTTGGCTAATTCATCATAATCGGGATACTTCCATATATAATAATATACTAAAGCACTATAAAAAGTGCTATACAAATGCAAAATTGGGTAGCAGTTACTTCAAAATGTGGAGCAAACTGCTATGCGATACAGCCGAATTCGAACCCTGTACATGTATCTATCTATCCATCTATCTATCTATCTATCTATCTATGTGAGTCCATCAAAGGCTCAGTCAGTTTTTATCCAAATGACGCGGGAGATTGAGGAATATACCAAGACGGCAGGACAAAATTTGGTACATAATGGTGCAAGAATTGGCCTTAAAATCTGTAATCGGGCAACTATATATAGGCCTCCTAGCAGCTGTTTGTTTATGGGCTATGGCAACCAACGTGTCCATATAGCTAGCAGAAAGCGTGCCGTCATTAGCGCTTCGGTGTACACGCCGCACTCCACTTGACTCGCACGCATTGGTGCGCATAGACAATTTGTGCACAGGTTATGGTATACGGGATTAGGTCTACTAAATATCGTAAAGGTACGGAAGGAAGGAAGCAAACATAAAGAAAGAAAGAAAGAAGAGAATGAAAGAGTGTAGGGTAGGGTGCATCAGATGCCCCTCATGTCAATGGCTTCATCTGTCCCTAGTCTTAAAATGTTCCTATTGTCACAAAACTAACATGTGCCAAGTTTAAATTAATTCGGAGATCGTCCTGGGGGGCCACCGAGAGCCTAAAGTTACAATGTGTGTTCCTATGTAGTAAAGTTTGTTGACCCCTGTACAATTCCAATTAGAAGCCGATCGAACAATTTAAAGTAGCTGCCATATCAAAACCGTTAGGACTTAGAAGCTCAAATCTTTTGCGCTTATAGTACTGATAATCATCTTGAATCTGTGATAAAAATTAATCACCAACAAAATGAGCATGTGTGGAATTGGCACAAGCGCCCTCGATACAAAATTTCAGTGAAATAGGCATTTTGTGGTAATTTTACCTCAAATTTTACAAATGTTGATGTCCTGGTTGTCATTACACTTTTACAAAGCAGATTTTCTGAACTTTAGATCAATATATAATACATATTAACAACTTTCAGTGTGAAATAAAGTATTATAGCACTTGGTTAAGACAGAAATTATAGATTTTCCCAAGAATATGGACTGTGGGGGCGCTTTTGACAATAAAACACACACGGTCATTTCTTTGGAGATGGATTTTCATCACAGATTCAAAGATGATTATCAGTACGCTTAGCTCCCAAGATTTGAGCTTCTAAATCCAAACGGTTTTGATATGGCAGCTACTTTAAATTGTTCGATCGGCTTCTAATTGGAATTGTACAGGGGTCAACAAACTTTACTACATAGGAACGCACATTGTAACTTTAGGCTCTCGGTGGCCCCTCAGGACGACCTCCGAATTAATTCAAACTTAATGGCACATGTTAGTTTTGTGACAATAGGAACATTTTAAGACTAGGGACAGATGAATCCATTGACATGAGGGGCATCTGATGCACGAGCTGAAAAGGAAGTAAAGAATGGACAGATTATTAACCTTTTCAGTGAAGGACGATACATGGATCTTAGGGTTTACGGGGGTACGGGGTTATGGTTTAGGGTATTTACGCTTAAGGCAATTCGGCGTGGTATTAAACACCATTTATTAGGCCCTAGGCTTATAATATAGTCTCTATCATCATGAGGCCTAATCGCTCCTGTTTACTCAACTAGCGGAGGCCCGTGCGGAGCACCCGGGGCGGAGCACAGGCATTTTGCTAGTGATGTATAACACACCAGTATGAAAAAACATAGCTTTACTGCTCAAATCTGAGTTGATTCTCATTGGGTCTAATCTCTTTGTTCATAACAGATATAAGGAAAACATACCTATAGTACCTTTATAGTGACCTGACACCTCATTTAAGTTTTCGGTCATTCCATACACTGTAAGAGGTAAATGGAATTGCATTCATACAACCAATAAAAATTGACTGGGCGGCGACAGACCATAATAACAAAACAATATGGTTTTCGTAATCAAATTGGACGCAATAACTTTCAATAAGCCTTTATTAGGTATTATTGATATTACTATAGTATTACAAAGACATGTTTGTGCTTTGCTCCTTTGCTGATATATATTTATATTATATTTACCTATATTCACTCAGTTTGGGATATTTATTATAGGCCTATCACATTAAACAGTTATATTTTGGTCATGATGAAATTATTACAGTATCATATTTTTGGTTGTCCTTTTGAATATTCCCACTTTTAAGTATGTTAATCCACATAACAAACTTCTTTCAAGTGTAACCATAAAAACCTATTCATACCCATTCAACTGATTCATACTGTTGTGTCATACTCATAAATGATAACAGCTATGTGATATATCCCAACATTCCTTGCCGTAAAAGCAACAAAAGTGCTTGTTCCGCAGTAAATACATACAAAGTACTTCACATACAAAGTTTAATTAAATTACTTGATTTGTTTAAGGGCTGGGGTATGAGCGTTTGGACAGTATTTATTTTGGGACATCAGAGCACATCAGACATATCGAATTGCATTCTGAATACGAAGAATGTCATTCTGATATCAAATAATTTTCATTTTTGAAATTCCCAATTTAATACACATTTTATGGCAAATCATTAAAAATTGATATTTTTGATATTTAACAGTACTTGAAGTAAACTTTATAAATCTGATGATTTATACTTAAAGTGTATGTAGATGGGATGAAAAGCCGACGATCAATTGAAAATTTTGACCTTTCGTATTGAAGATATGGATTTTTTTTTCCCAAAACACCAAAAAAAAAAGGTCTTTTTGGGAAAAAATCCATATCTTCAATATGAAAGGTCAAAATTTTCAATTGACCGTCGACTTTTCCTCCCTGCTACATACACTTTAAGAATATATCATTAGTTTTATATAATTTACTTCGAGGACTGTTATATATCAAAAATTTGAAAAATATCAAATTTTTATAATATGTCATAAAATTTGTACTATATTGTGATTTTCAAAAAATGAAAATTATTTGATATCAGAAAGACATGCTTCGTATTCAGAATGCAATTCGATAAGTCTGAGGTGCTCTCATGTCCTACAAAAAATACTGTCGAAACGCAATAAACGCTCATTTTAGATCCCTTAAAAAAGAAGCTCAATACTTTCATTAAGTTTTCAGAAGCTATCCACATGCCCCAATATCTGTGTGGTCTTAGTTATTTTCAGTTTTGTACATTTACTCTTCAGATCCACTGCAATGCATGCAGGGATAGTACTTATTGCTGAGAGGATCCTCATCCCCATCTGATCACAAATATATCCTACCTATCTCAATATGCAAGAGGTGTCAGGCTAATATAAAAAATGCTATAATAATAGAATGTTTTGTTCAATTTTCAGTGTGAAGTAGGTGAGCATGGAAGGTGATGATTCTATGATAGACCAAGAAGTCATGTCATTTTCTTCAGCATCATTAATAGACACCAACATGCCAATATCAACCACGCCAACAAATATCAATGCCATCATCCTCAATAGTCAGATACCGGGTGCACAGAGACTATGTACAGTCGCAGACTCAGACACATCTCCTGCAACCACAAGTCTTTCCTTAACTCATCAGGCTGGTATTAGCATGACCAATCAAGGCCAGGCTGGTGTAAGCCATCAAGACCATACTGCTGTAGGTATCACTCACCAAAGCCAAACTGGTGTAGGCATCACCCATCAAGGCCAGGCTAGTATGATAGGTATCTCCCATCAAGGCCATGCTGGTATGGGTGTCACCCGTCAAGGCCAAACTGGTATACGTAGAAGCATCACTCAACAAGGACAGGCTCGTATAATAGGCGCTGTCCATCAAGGCCAGACTGGTGTAGGCATCCCTCATCAAGGCAAGGCTATGGTAGGTGTTGTCCATCAAGGCCAGACTGGGGTAGGCATCCCCCACCAAGGCAAGACTATGGTAGGTGTTGCCCATCAAGGACAAACTGGTGTTGTTGTCACCCATCATGGGCAAACTGGTGTTGTTGTCTCCCATCAAGACCAGTCTGGTGTAGTTGTCACTCATCAAGGACATGCTGGTATAGGCACCCATCAAGGCCAGGCTGCTATTGGTATCAGCCATCAAGGTCAAACTGGTATAGTAGATGTCACCCGTCAAGGCCAGTCAGGTGTAGTTGTCACCCATCAAGGACATGCTGGTATAGGTACCAATCAAGGTCAGGCTGCTATAGGCATCGGCCATCACGGTCAAACTGGTATAGTTGATGTCACCCGTCAAGGCCAGTCAGGTGTAGTTGTCACCCACAATGGCCAGTCCGGTGTAGTCGTCACCCATCAAGGCCAGTCTGGTGTAGTTGTCACTCATCAAAATCAACCTAGTGTAGGTATTTCTCAAGCTCAAATGCCAATCATCAGTACTGCTGGGACTACTTTGAGATTGCCACAAATTGTAGCTGTTGAAGGAGGTATCAAACCAGATATATCATTATGTTCCAGAGTTTTGAAATCTTTCAGTGATCAGGACCAAGCCAGCTCAGATTTGGAAGTGCAATCAGTTATGTTTCCCGGTAAGGTTCTAGATAATTAAGTAATATAATACCGTAAAAGCTCGATAGTTTGCATATGTGGTTACTATCGAGCGTTTTTAAAACATGCAAACATGAAGTGCACCATCCACAAAAGTGTAAATGGTTTTGAGCAAATCATCGATACACATAGTTATACGAACAAGTAACCCTGCAAATGTGTGTCTCAACCCGGAGCGCCAGACTTTGATACAATTTCATGTTTTCAAAAGCGCTCGATAGTAAGCACATGCTAACTATGGAGTTTTCACGGTAATACATTAGGTAGAGTATGTCACTTATTATATAACAAATTATGAGAAGGATAATATAGTCTGGGTCATCTGAAGATGTGTGATCCAACACCTGAATAAATAAATCACTATTCACCCAAGAAATTATTGAATCAGTCCAAGATCGCAAATCAGAATAACAGAAAACCTTGTTTAAAAATAGTGTCAGGCAAACCTATATGCCTAGTTTACAAAACCAGAGACATGTTTCACAGTAATGCCCACACCATACTAGCAAGATCACTGTACCATTTTCCAACCTGATGTGGTGTGGCACACAGTGGCATGGACGTCAGTGCGCAACTACTGCACATTATATTGGGATGCAGCCTCAAATGCGAGCATTTGCTTAAAACGCTATACAAATGCACGACCTTATAGTTGCTGCATAAATGCTCGAGCCAAACAGCTGCCTCAACACGTTGAAGTCACTGCCACATCAAAGTGAAAAATGGTAAAGTGATGAAATGCTAGTAGTGCTACAAGTACAATACTCCCAACCTAATACATTTCAGTTGTGGCTAATGCAGGAATGAGAATTTTTAGTTTTAAAACTGAATTTTAACTGAAAGTTAAAATTTCCCCAACTTTATTTAATTTCAGCCTGTTTTTGGTACTTTTTGCCCAATTTCACACAGATTTTCACTTTTTTCATTTTTTTTTGAGAGTGCAGTCTCATGCCTGCTAATGATATCATTATACTGAAGTGATCTGGTTATGGATGCTAGGGTATACTATAATCAAATAAAACTGGAACTCTGCGAACGCTAGTGGCTCCGTGATAAACACATACTGAATATAGGGCAGTTCAGAAGAAAGTATGCACACGCCTTACACTGCGTACACGCTTAGTACACTACATGGACGCAACACGCATGTTCCAGTTTGGCCAAGAAATACATGTACTTAATTTGATTATAGCAACTTCTGATGTGATATATGATATCAAGGAGCAACAGATGTAGATGGGAATAGGCCATACAAAATGCTACACTCCTTGCGATGATCACAAGTGGGTCCAGCTTGGTATGTAAACTTGTGCCTCTTATTGTTGTGTATAAACCAATCTCATGTTTACATTGCTGCATATTATTATTTTTTATAACAGAAACCAGAGGTTTGCTGCCAACAGTGAAACGCATCTGTCCCAGTAGATCATCATCATCAAGTAAATCAAGTAAATCCAGCTACTCACCAATGAGGGTAGGTATGGCTTGTGAGGTCAGGGGTCACATGCACTGTAACCCAGTGCTGTACGGTGCAAAACCTGATTGAGCAGCCAATGGCTCCTAACTTTATAAATTTAGGCGCCCAAATTTTGCTCCCAGGTAAAAAATCTGAGGTGCCAACTGAACAGCCATGTGCGTTGAATGTTCATAGCTGCTGTACTCAATCTACATACAGCATGTAGCCTACTAGTGTAGGCCTATATGTTTTCCAGGAAGTCCCCATTGAGACATGATAAATGCATATATTCATAGCATACATTCATACTCTTGAATGCTACATTATATACGGTACATGTTTTTGCATTTGCTGGCGATTAAAAGCTTCAATAGTTGGTCGCCATTGGCGCCAGGGATTGAATATTTAGTCGCCATTAGAAAAAATCTAGTCGCCAATGCGCCTAAAATGGTCGCACCATACAGCACTGCTGTAACCTCACAAAATCATTAAGCTCTAATTCAATTTATAGACCCTTTTTCCGCACTTCACCAATTGGTATCAATTTTCTTTTTTAACCGAAGCACAAAACACAGTTTAATTTTGCAATTATAATGTAGATCAACATCATGTAGCCAGTCATTGTTTAAATTTGGCAAAATTTTATTAAATATATTTTGCATTTGTGTACACTTTTGATATAAATACAACAGATAGTAGACTATCACAGGTCTTAATCTAATTTCTCCATCACCAATAGTTGTGACTTTAACAATAGTGTACTTAGTCAGGCCTTGCCGTTTAGATTTTAAAGGCGAGTGGTTAATCACTCGCTGGCATGAAGCTAGGCGAGTGGTTGTATTTTCACAAATACCACTTATTTGGGTATAATAATGTTGAAATGGCTGATTTTGGGAGATTCGCAGCGAGTGATATTTAGTGTCTGTGGCGAGTGGAAAATTACTCACTAGAAATCAAGTTTGGGCGAGCGGTGGCAAGTGAGAGCGATCACACACCTCAAATGACAAGGCCTGCTAAGGTCATGTTACTTTAGTCGATATATTGTTGAATCAATACTAGAATATGCAGTATGATATTTTGAACCTGGTTCTCATTCACTTTCATTCTGTCTTGCCACTAACTTCAGCTAAATATTTTATTACTAATATTAAGCTATTTGGCTACATAATTCATCTTTTGATATTTTTTGTTATTTTTCAGCAACCAACAACACTCACAAATGCCAAAAGAGGGAATGTTCAAACAACAACCCCAACATTTTTACCAGGTGAGAGTTGCTTAGCATCCATTATGTTTACAATGATACATCCTTTAACACTTGAAAGTTGAACGGAACAAGTACAGTCAAATGCAGAAACATCCTAGGAACAAGCAATATGAAATAAATGAAAGGATAATGGGACCCTTCCGTGGAATCATTGGATGGGAAAATGTACTTTTCCCAACAAAGAAATACATAACAAATCTTGGCAATTTTGTAATCTCTGTTTAAAATTTGCCTCAATTTCCAAGTAACTCCATGCATGTGTGACATTCAAGGATGTGGGATGTTCATTTTAGTTGTCCCAGGTAAACAAATAGCACACTTGAATGGTCAGGTAAGAAACTACCTCTGAAGAGTCCCTCATCATCATCATCATCATCATCAGTCGGCTGCGGAGCAGGCGACTACAAGCTTTCTCCAACTAATGCGATCTTGGGCAAGCAAAACAATTTTGTTTGGCTGCAGCATCCCTTCAGTATCTCCCAGGAGGTGCTGGACATACTGTAAGTACAGTGTGCGCTGCCGTCCCGGTTTCCTCTTCCCATGTGGTGGAATATAAAGCGCATATTCTTTCACAGGCTCGCCATCTTCAAGACGCAGTATATGGCCGAGAAATTTGAGTTGATGAATCTTGACTCTGGCAACCAGTGGAGTGGCGTTGGTCAGGTTGTAGATGGTTTCGTTTGGAATCCAATCCACACACTTGATGTTTAACATGACTCTGTAGCAAGATGTTGCAAATGCATTGATCTTGTTTTCCATGTCCTTGGTAATTACCCATGACTCGCACCCGTACAGAAAGACAGTAACACACGTTGTCTGAAACAGCTTGATTTTTGTTTCGATTGGCAGGGACGGGCTTCTCCAAAGGCGTTCCAGTTTCCAGAAAGCTGCCCAGGCTAGTGCTTTTCTTCTTTTTAAGCTCATCATGAGTGTGTGTCCTCCATATTCTACTTAAGCAAAAAAGAAGTTGTAGGCGGAAACTTAACCCTCACCCACCTGCAGCTTCTCCAGAACAAATGTGCCAGACTCATCTTCAGAGAGCTCAAATATACTCATACTTCTCCTTTGCCTCACCGTCTGCACTGGTTTCCAGTTGCTAAACGTGTCCAGTTCCACACTCTTGTCCATGTTTATAAGGTTCTTGCTTCATCTACACCTGAATACCTGTCCTCTTCCCTTCACACCCGTCATTCTGGATACTCATTGCGCTCTACTGCTGCCACTTGCCTTTCCATTCCCAGATTCCACAAGTTAGCTGGTGACAGAGTATTTTCCATCATTGCCCCTGTTTCACACATTTGTGACTCTGCCAATGTCCAAACCTTCAAGAAGAACCTGAAAACTCACATATTCACCTGATGTTTAGTAGCTCGTGTATTTTTCCTTTTCTATAGCGCTTTGTTTCTTCATTTAAAAAGTGCTCTTGAAGTCTGTGTATTATTATTATTTATTATATGTGACACGATCTGGTCCATGGGGGCCAAAGAAGGCATTTTTGACAATTGAGTTACTGTAAGTATTTCATTAAACACACAATAGGCCATCATATACTAAAAACACCAAAGGTCTAGCTTAATTGGTTCTAAAGTTCTTAAGTTTTTTGTCTATTTTCTTATTTATTTTATTGTTTTTTACTCCATATTTTTAAGTACAATGTATATCTCAGTTTCAAATTTGCCGCCTTTGACCCACATGGACCAGATTGTGTCACATATGTTGAGGAGTACGTATATGGTATACCCATCATTAAAAATCAATTTATAGTGCACAATGCCAATCCCAGAAGGTGCAATATTCTATAAATCATTTAGTGTCATTTAAAGCGCCAGGTAAAAATCTGGAAAATAACAAGTTAAGACTGCGCTTGGAACCATCATGATGACAAGTGATACTTGTTTGAGTAAATGTTGTGGTCACCTTGAGATAAATGCTACTCATACAAATGCTTTATGTATATCCATTATGCAGTGTCAAGGGTTAGCAACTTTTGTTTCATCAGCTAGTTATTTTAACTACATAAACCAGACACACATTCCATTTGGGGTGCACAACGATCTAGCCCTTTAAGAATGCAGCATTTAATAGGAGCATAACCTTAATTTCTTACATGTAGAAATACCATCACACCCTGGATCAGTTTTCTGAATTTTTGTATGAGTAAAGTTGGATAAGCAGATAGATTTTTCCACTTGAGCAAACACACAAATTCTGTGGGCCTGAATACATGTACATTAACACACACACTATTGCTCCAAAGTTGAGCACCTAATGGATAGAGCTAACTTGACAGTTGGTAGCACTGTCAAATGCCTTCACACCTAATGAATTGGGTTTTTTTTTGCAGAGGATATGACCATCCATCAGTTAGCTGCTCAAGGAGAATTGTCATTACTAAGTGAAAGAATGGAGAGCTTGGAAATGGAAAAAGTTGACAAAACTGATGTTCAGGTAAGTCAAACAGTAAAACATAGGCCTATATGACAGAGGTGGATCCACATAGGACAAAATCCAGTGCACCTCCTTAATCATAGGAAATTATGCTAAAAAAAAGAAAAATCATTCCAAATCAGCTCAATTCAGCCAATTCTAACCTATCTGCACCCCTCCCCCATTGACAATCCTGGATGCGCACCTGTATGAATATAGCAAATACTTTTTATTTCTAATGTACCCAAATTCTGCCCAATAACATTGATATTTTTTTCAACAACCTTTTAAGCATTTTTTGTTAGAAAATTGATAACATTGATAGTTTGTGTCATGAAATATATGCAGTGTACGCTCGTATGTCTATCTTTGTATGATTTTGTTGCATATGAAAAAGACTGACTGACAACTTTTTTAATAATATGAATAATAAAAAATTTTTTTTAATGAAATGTGTTATACTTGTCTGATTTTTGATAATTTTTGAGCGTAAATAATAGTTCTTCATGTATTTACTGAATTTTTTATACCCCAGTCAACTTAAAATTAAATGAAATATAAATTTGCTGAAAGTATCAAGTATCAAGTTCACACAAAGTTATAATGTTGAGGCTTCAAATAGATGAAAATTATGTAATTATATTTCCTTGTATTCAGATTTGTAGTCAGTACTACTGTAGTCTGTTGTCCTTCGATAAAGTAATTAAATTTTTTTTTATTGCATAGGGTTACACACCATTAATGTGGGCCTGCGCACACGACCAAATAGACATCATTGAATACTTGATACGGTATGGTGCCGACGCATCCAAAGTAAGCATAGAAGGAGAGTGCGCCCTCTCATTTGCGAGTAGTAATGGCAATGTGGATGTGGTACGCTTGTTATTAGCAGAGAATATAGATGTTAATAATTATGACTGGGTAAGTTTAATATATGTTTATTTTTGTGATTTTGTTTACAGGCTTTTACCTATTACTGTGCAAGTGGTGATTTTCACTGGTGTAATTTTTTTGCTTTTTACTGACTTTGACCTACTTTCCTTGTTTTTAAATTCACATTTTGAAGATCTGGAAAGTTTTTCTCAACTTTCGTGCAAAGACTTATATAAATGAAGAAACATATTTGTGTGTTTTAACTTTTATGGTAGCTGTCTGTGATGGGAGCAAAAAATGTGAACATTTATATGGTCCACAAGAATGTCCACTTTTACAGTATTGTATTGCTGTGTTGTTGATGAGGTTGAAATGTTAGCTAACTCCACTCTGGTGGTTTATTCTTACAGCATTTATTAGCTGTAATAATATTAATATTCATGTTCATCAGCTTGATGTAAATACAGTGGCATAGTGTGGTCATCATATGGGGGGCACCGCACTGACCAATGATTGTGGGGGCACCTGGTCTGATTGGGGGGCACAAGCAGTCATTTTCCTATGGGATTTTAAAAATTTCAGACCGATGGGGGGACACACCCCTTGCCCCTATGATGCTATGCCACTGTGTAAATATTCATGTGCAACAGGTTTTATCTGGGCACAATCAATAATGTACTACTACATAGCGGGATATTTAACAGTGTTAATTTGTCATGATTTTATTTTTAGAGGAGTTTTGCCATTTCTTGTATTGGTGGTTGTAAACAGCTGTACACATAAAAGCGTATGGGTCGAAAGTATATGGGGTTTTGAAGTCGCAGTTTTGAAATTTACCACAAAAAGAGTGAAAATAAGAACCTCACAAAAGTAATAGTATGTACATTTCAAGACTTGAAGTTGAAGCAATTTTTTATGATATTAGCAATATGTGGATCCTGGGTTTCTCTCCAAGAAGTCTGGTTGACTGAAATTCCATCCCACAAATCAATATGCAGGGTGCTAACAGCATGTTCATTGGGACCCCATGCATACAAATCAGCAAGCAAAGCACAGCGTGTTCATTAGCACCCCACACTCACAATCAGCAAGCTCTGTACAGTGTGTGTTTGCCATTCAACGCATGCTACAGGTTGTTCCAGGATACGCAATGACGAGGTAATTTCGGTCAAACTGGCTTCCGGTGGGAAACCCCAGGATCCAGGTATAGCGTTTGATCATGGTTTGTTTAGACTTGGACAAGTGTGCAAATACATTGATCATGCAGGGCTTTACAATATCAGACTGGCATATTAAGTGACATATTTGGTGAAGAAAAATTATGTGACAAAGCTTTCTTGAACCCGCTTTGAACTTTAAGGGTCTATAGTTCCTCTCAGCTTAAGATTGGTAAGGATGCACCATAACAGCATGTGTTGGGTTGCATAGCAGTGAAATGCATGCACCGTTCTCAGATTCACAGAATAAAACACTTGCATGTAAAGGCAGCAAAGTTAATTGCATGCAGATATGCTTATCAGGATCTTAGCTAGAAATTGAGGGTTGCCCGTCATTTGAATAAAATTGCCTGTCCTAATTTGACCTTTAAAACATTTACCAGACATCTATAGCCCATTGGGGGTTCAAAGAGTTCAAATATGTGCTGATATGGCCTTGTTCTTCAAATTGGGTCTACAAAAAAGGTCAATTAGGTTCTCAAAACATACAATTTATAATATAGCATCTGTCAAAGGCATTAATTTTGCCCGTCCCAGGAGCAAACTGGCAGTCTAAAATGACGGCCAGACGGGTGGTTAGCTAAGACCCTGATGCTTATCCCAATTCAAAATGTTAAGGTAAACCTTATAGTACTAAATTACTATTACAGATTTTAGACTTTTTGTCATTGTCTTATTTCAGAATGGTGGTACTCCCTTATTATATGCTGTATATAACAACCATCCCAAATGTTGTGAACTACTGTTACAAGCTGGTGCTGATATGACGATAGAAACTGATGGTGGACATACACCTTTAAGTCTTGCTCTGGCATTAGGACATAAAGGAGGTGAGGAAAGACAATGATTTCACAATCTTTTTTCCCTTGATGGGTCAATTTCATCATTTTGTGGGGTTTAGCGGTGACTGAATGATCTTTTTCAGCATTCACCACACTACGAAATTCCTATTTCTGCCGACCCCAGAGGTACACTGCTGCCAAACTACTTCATGGGTACTCTAGAATACCTGCATGGGTACTCTAACACACATCGGAATCACACATACACTATACAAGCTGGTACTGGATTGGTACTGCACTGGTAGTAGCCACAAAGTACATGTAGTTGTGGGCAGCAGTGTACCTTTGGGGTCAGCAGCAATAGCAATCTGATTGAATCTCAGTATGAATCTGCGTAAGCTTAAGGTCAAACACTGTGCCGGCATCATCTAAGTGCGTGCACTCCTGAGGGCATACTCAGGCATGAGACATTACAATCTATGTATTATTATCTATGGGAGTTCATGTACAGTTTTTCTCAAGTCACTTGAGGGATATTGACCAGGATTGCATTCACATGATGAATGCGTAATAATGCAGGTTTTGGCCAATATCTTTTTGATGGGAAAATTGGAGATAAGCCTACCAATTGGACGTCTTTGAAGAATCCACACTTGATAAATGCCAAGATCTCTGGATGTTAATTTGCATGCTTTTCTGGATTTATGCCGGTCATGACTGTTGGAAATTCTTTAATATGCCTCAGTGTTTTTCAGTATTATGTGATATGATCAAGCTAAATGTGTCGTTTGTTGATAACATTTATTTTGAGATATACATATAGGGGATAATAGTAAACGAAATGACCATACCGTATTTGTCGAATTGTATGTCCAATCGTAATGACATTTTTCATCAAAATGAAAGTCTTACAGTTAAATGATAACAACAATTGTATACATTGCATTTCTATGCTTGGTTTCACCCCAAGTTTGGTAGTGAAGTAGGTGCATAATTTGCTGGTCGAAATATTTTTAAATACTGCGAATAATTAAAATCATGTGCCCTAACCTTACCCAGCAGAGAATATACACATGGGTGTAAGGATGCTTGCCTTACTACCACATAAAAGCACAAGTGTCACTACCAAACGCAAGGGTGAAATGAAGTGGACAGCTGTCTTCACATCTTTAATGTATCCATTATTCTTCTTTATTTCAGTGCAACAAGTCATAGAAAAACACATGCTGGGATTACTGCAGAGAGTATAGCATACGGCCACAGGACATGTGCAAGGAAGGTACTGACATTGAGTGAATGAATTTGTAAGAAACTATGACAGTATTATAAGTGCCCAGTTGCTCAGGGTGTAAAATTGTGAAACTTCCCTAACAGTCCATTAATAATTTAGTTTATAAACAACCTCAATAATTTTGATTTGATCTTAGAGGTCTGGGAAAAGGTTAATTACTTCCAGACATAAGGTAAGCACTTGGTATTAGTCAATTGCACGGTCATCTCAAAACGAGGTTCTACCAGCGCAAAGTGTGTGCTGTGTGTGCATACGCCTGTCAAATAATGCTTTAATTACCTTCTTAATAAAAATTCCTTTAAAAGGAATAGGGCGGGCAAATGAAAAATTGTCAAGAGAAATGAAAGAATGAGTAATTCTTCACAATTAAAAACAGGGAAAATATGACACAACATCGATTTCCAATGGGGGAATAACACAAAGTTAAAAGAGTTTTTAACTTTATACGTTTATACGTTTGTTATTCCCCCATTGGAGGTTGTGTCATATTTTCCCTGATTTTAATCTTATCTATTGCTTATCCTTTGTTCTCTGCTGGTCAGTTGGAACAGATTTTCCCTGTTTTTATATTAACCCTTCACATCATAACAGAAGACGTTTTATGTTAACATTTTATATAAAACATTGCTATAAAACTTCGATATTATTTTTTAACTGTGTAACTTTATTATGATTAACATAACTGTATTTCAAAGCGTCAAACTATATCATTATTTTGTCCCAACAAAAATAATCCAGGGAATAAAATATTCATTCATATGTTTATTTATTTTATTCAACCTGGGCCATTTCTACTGGAGCACATGCATTCTAATAATTTGTCTATAATACCTTATACAAGCATCAGCAACCACTATTTGTCACAAGATTTGAAAAGTAAATAGCCTATGTACACACTGAACACAATGCACATACAAGCTGTATTTAAGTACATGCGAAGCTGTCAGTACAGTATAAAATGATATATGACCTTCACGATGCTATTAATTTAGCCCAAAGATTAGGAAAACTAGCAAAACTGGTGAACTGGTACTGTTCAAATAAAAACATCTGCAAATCTTGCTGCAATTTCCAAATAGTATTTCTATTACTTAAATAATTATTTTTGTTATTTCTTTTAATACAAACACATTACCGCCTATGCCGACTTTATCGTATTATTTACATATCAAAATCAAGTAATAATTACAAAACTTGCCGTAAACTATCACCTCTGTGGGTGTTTGGGATATAACCGGCACGAATATTTTCTCAACACTGCGGCATGTGAAAAAGTAGGTCAATAGTCAGCACCCGCCCAAAAACCTTCTGGCATGTTGCTAGAAAATGTGAGAAACAAAAATGCACATTTTCCGCATGGCTTTGCAGGGAGAACCTCCTTTTGGTAGCAAGATGGCAGATCTGTGCAAAGGGCGAATAAATAATGAGTGAATGCTGGTTGAATACCATGGTAAGCCAGTGGAAATGTGTGGAAAACAAAGTGGATTATGTGGACAAAAATGTCATTTCATTTGAAATCCATACACCTATGGGAGACATGACCTTAACCCTCACCCTACTAAAACTTGCTAAATCTCCCTAGGAAAACCACTCTGCATGCATGTATTCCTTGTGATGCCATGACACAATCAGCCTAAGTCATATATACCAACAGAATCACTGGCCAGACCCGCGAAACAGGTCAGTGATCTTCTGCTTGTCATGCGTGGGTCTGAGGTTTGAATCCTGGGGGTACCAAGTGACTTATTTGTGCATCTTCTCTCCTTTTTTGTTTCTTCTTTTCCTTCCAATAGCAAAAAAGCATGGGTTCCTTTAGGGTTAAAAGCTTCCACACAAGGAGTATAAATTTTAAAATTGGGTTACCTGAATGGGTGACTTTATTTGAAATTGACACACCCTGTGTGGGAGATTCAAGTCATGAAAATTGTGGAAGATGCTAATAAAATTGTGTGTTTGTTGGTGATTTTGGTTGTAAATCACTTGGGATGTATTATTTGCCACACAAAGCTATTGATTGACTGTGACAAATCAGAACCTACTCTCCAAGTTACACAAACTGTCATTTGAGTGAATTTACAAGTCTTTTCATGAGGCATGTGAAAATCTGAGTAGCCATTTTGGTTCACTTTGTGTGACAAACTTTTTCTGAATAGTGAATTGGTTATTGCATTACCATAGAGGTATTAAGGGAAATCATGAGGTACATCTCCCTGTTGTGAATTGATAATTGTATTACCATACAGGTACAAAAGGAAATCATATGAGGTACATATTCAGTGAATATGTGTTGTGAACTACTGCACAGTGTCTACTAATTGAGCCCTTTTTGGTAATAATCCAAATTAATATAAGATAAATTGTAGTAAAATTGTTATTGCAACCTATGGGTGTTTCCCCTAAAAATGTCGCAACACACAAACTCTTGCATGATTATTTGAAAGGAGGTTCCCATCTTTCATGAAATAGCTTTAAATTGTAAACAAAGTTAAATGATCAAATTAAATTACTCAAAGCAAATCACATTATGCAGCACCTTTAAGCATGCATGTGCATTTGTACGCCAGTACTTTGAGTAAGCGCTAGTTTGAAGCTGCGGCCAATGTAATACGCACTGATGTCACTGCCACATCAAGGTGAAAAATGATACAGTACAATTCTAGCACAACAGCGGGGTATCAGGGGGCAGTTGTCAGGCGGCATTGGGGCTAGGGGAAAAGATGAGATGTTTCCCAGTGAGATAATACAAAATAAAGCACACAGGTATGTATAATGTTGATAAGCATTCTGCCATGTAATATAAACCACACACAAATTTTCATGTTAGGGAGCTTTAAACTCTGAGAAATTAATTAGTTAAAAATGCTGTATTTTTTTAGGATGAAATCAAAACTTGACCGGCAGTTGACTGCTGGTACCATCCGGTTCTGTCCGGTTTCCATTGTTTAGAACAATAGAAACAGGACGGAATTGGCGGTCAACCGCCGGTCGAGTTTTGATTTCATCCCGTATACCAAATTGTGTGTTTTTATTACTTTCTACTTTCCATCCTAAGATGTAGAGTTTCTTATAGTTTGAGTGAATAATTATGAAGTTCAGCACTTTCTTAATGCATTTCTGAGAGTATAGCCATGTTAAACTTGCCAAAAGATGGGTAATTTTGGTAGATTTATTGCTCAGAAGGTGGAGGTGGCCTGCCTGATAAAAGAATGTTGAGTATTTTCAATGGTGCTGATGAAGTAGTTTTGGATCTATTTGAGTTGATCAGATGTACAATGGAATATGCAAAGACTGCCTTGTGTAATTGTGTTGTCAATATTGTTATTTTAATTTATGAGATACACTTGTCATTGGTAGGTTAAAGGCACATTCAGTGATTTGCTCATCCAGACTATCGTAAAAATCATCAAAATTCAGATGTTGGTACCGGATTGTCATAGATGTGCTAACATAGCCTGCTAGTAGAGTTTCAGTAGAAAGCTGTGTATTTAAGACAAAATGGGCATTTACATGAATCGGTAATTAATATACTGACAGTATATAAATTAACTACTTACATTTGAATGGGGTTACAACTTCGTCAATACAGCCGTGTTCTTCATTTTTGCCAAACTTTTCATTTAAAAAATTCCAAATGACAATTTGAATGACATATCCTTCACTTTAAGTAATTTATTAACAAAGGCATGGGATCACTGCACTGAATGGGACTTTAAATATGTTATTTATAAAGCCATAATGTACTATTTCCATCAAATCTTAATTTTATTCTTTACTCAGAATGCTGAAATAAAATATTAGTAATAACGATCAGGAAAGGTTTCTGTCCACTTTAAGGTAAAGCAGCGTAGGCATAGCGTATATCACTGTTACTGTGATATCAAACTCTTCATTTGCAAAGGATATTTTGGGGGGTGGGAATGTACCAAAACGCGAGTTACTTCTTTATCACATGATAAAGATATCATAATAGTATTTGTTTAAAGCACTCACATAAGTTCATTGTGTTTGTCAGATGTGTCCATGTAGTAGTTTAAACAATATCAGTCAGACAGTGAAAAAAACATTGTTCCTTGTAAATTGAGTTATATATTTCATAACTCACATACTTTTACTTGTTATTTATTATGATTAATAAAAATTTTATTTAAAAAATCTATTTAATTGTTGATTTGAATTTTACTATACAAATATGGATGATATCGTAATGCATATTTATATGTAGTAGTAAATGTAAATAGGAAACAAAATTAAACGTGTACGCTACTCAAATTTAGTACACTCAGCACTTTCACCAGCTCAACCGACATTGTCAGCGGATGACATTGCTCTGAAGATATGTTGTTAGTGTTATTTGGATGCCTCTGATCCGATGACATCAGAGGTGTAGATGATGTTGTACAAGATGTAATGATGCCCCCTTGGCTCAGTGAACAATGACAAAGGGAACCTTGACCCTGTCAGGGACAACCTCCTGACCCTCAGGAGTCAAGGAGGCACCACAAATCAGGCTTCTTAACGCTTGGACTTGACACAGTACTAAAACCAACAAAGAAACAAGTCTGCTTCCTCGAAGCATGGCTTGTGGTCAGACTTGCTAAGATCGCATCATCTAGGCCAGTTTCAGCCGAACCTCAGGCACAGACATCCACCAATTATCTCTGCAGCTCCCCAAATTCCATTTCCATTGGGTGAAGGAAGTTTTTGATAACCAAACAACTAATCACCGATTTTTTTTTAAGCAGGAGGAAACCGGAGATCCGGGAGAAAACCAGTGCTTATAATTCCACACCATAGGTCACCTAGAAAGATAAATCAATAATCCACATTGGTAGGGCTAGCCTGATGGCTTAGGAAGCTGGAAGCATGACCACTAGCCAAGCTTCGAGAAATCGGACCAAAAAGTCTACTGCGGAATGTGTTTTTGTGTTCCCAACATAACAGGACACATTTCTTGGACAGTGCAAACTGCCGCCAGAATACGACAGGTGCGCCAAAGGAAACATACTTATTAATTTGTTGACGTGAAACCCAATACAAGGGTGGAATTGTTTGTTTTGACTGAGTTTCAAAGGCTTATTATTACAAGGGTAAAAAATGCCCGGAAAAAATGAATAGGAAAATACCTGTAGAATAGAATAAACTGAGTACATTCTTATCATTTACATGCTATATCTTTCAATTCCAGTGACACCCAGTCGTGGGAGGGGAGAGGTGGAATGCCTCCAATCAGAGATCTGTCCCACAGTTCCCCATGCCCCGATGCTGCTACTGGTGATGATCAACGCTATACGTTTACCATTATGATTTGCAAGTTAATCTTTGACTGGACATCTATAGAAAGTCTGGCTCGATTCACACTGGATCTAGATTCTTCTTTTGCTTACAGTATATGCCAGTTCATTTTGGACAACAACAAAAAATCGGAAAAAAATCGCAAAAAAATAATATAAAACACTGCTGGAGTAAACATTTACACATCACACAACAAACGAGCTTAGTGAAAAACTACTGGAGAAAACATCACACATTTTTTTAATACTTTTTTAATTTGCAGGTTGAAAGGGGATCATAAATATTCTTGAATATGAAGAAATGTGATTTTTTTTTGTGTCGGAGAGACCCACTGTAAATTTCCATTCCAATTTGCAACAAAAAAGTTTTTTTTTTCATTTGAAGATCTGGATTATAAAAAAAAAAAAAAAAAAAAAAAAAAAACGCATTTCGCATTTGACTTTTTTGACCTGCTACAGGAAACAAACATGTTTTTTTTTTTGCCTTATGTATCATTGACTGAGCAGCCCTGACTGAGTTCATAATTAAAACTATGAACGAGAAATAGTCAATTCAAATAATTATAGGAAGGACTTGTGTAATGCAATATCTGATAACTTCTATGTGCCCTATGACGTCAGAAATTGATCAATTATTGTCAACAGTTTCTAATTTCTTTCCTTCAAGTGATCGTTTTCATGGTGTTCAACAGTAATTTTTGTAAACGAAGACTCAGTTTTAAAATGCGTGACTAGTATAGGCACTTGTATTTGGACATAGGTATTTGGACACTGTCAAACTGCTTGATACCCAAAACAGGGCTACACAATTAAGGCTAAATCACATGTTTAATATTTTTCACTCACTGGCCCCGTCTTATCTTGATCAATTCTTTACAAAAATATCCCATGTTCATAATTATTCCACTAGGTCTAGTGCTTCAAATTTCCATGTCCCGAGAGTAGGATCTTACACCAAAAAGTCTTTTTTCTATCAATCTACACTTGATTGGAATAATTTACCATCCCAAATCAAAGCTATTATTGACAAAAATACTTTTAAATATGCCATAAAAAAACACCTTGCCAGAAGTGCGTTAACCCAAGAGTCAGCTGCATTTGTGTAACCTGTTCCTTTCTGTCCTTTGGCTTGTTTTGTCCTCCGTACGTCCCAGGCACCGTCTTGTCTTTATGTTGGACCCCATTGGAAATAAGTTTACACATTTGCAGCTAGACTTTATGGGTTATCCTGGCATTTCGGCTTTTTGGTGTCTTTGCTTGTATCCATGTATTTCATATATGCTAAATTTGTGATAATTTGTGATTGATTATATTTATTGTTCTTGTCGATTTTGCCGAATAAATATGTATGAATGAATGAATGGGCCTACAACAACACAACAATAAGGGAATAACCCAAAAGTTCGACGAAGCCCTACAAACGAAAGTTCTTTTGTTAGAAGGCTAACCCCCTCCCCTCCCCTCTAACGTAAGTGACAAATATCGAAAATTCCAACCCGTATTCATATAGGATACAGAGGCCGTCGCTATGGTGCATGGGGATGTGAAGGGGTGTGACAATGCTAGGATATGCTAGGATATTGATCATGTTTATGGAAGAAACGAATATTGCATTCTATTTTAAAATATTTTTCTTCATTATCTTTTTTGGCATGGAAAAAATAGGACCTGCTGGATTTTCAAATAAAAAAGAATGTGGTATCAAACACAAAACGTTTTCGACATCATTCGCCAAAGGTTAGAAAAGGTTGACAGGAAACGTTTAAATGTAGGGGTAAAGACAGCTGCTTTAAAAATTTACTTAAAAAGCTACTTACATGACGTTGCAGGTTGCGAGTACTGCACTCCATTGATTTGAAATCATTTTGAAGAAAGCACTGTAAAATGTCAATATCGTACTTCGGAAAATACTACTACAACTTTGACCGATGTTTTAACTACTTTTTTACAAACGTAATCGGACTTTCTGACCTCCTCCCCCATTAACGAAAGGACTTTCCTTTATAGGGCTTCATCGAACTTTTGGGTTGTTCCCTAACGGCGTCAACAAATATAAAAATACCAAATAAAGAAGGAAATGTCATAAGATCTACAAACTGTGGACTGTCAGAAAAAGAGAGCAATATCAATGTCAGGGAAAGGGCGACATTCTGACTTCCAGTCTCGAAAACGATGGTGCGACATTTCTTATGCGATTGTTTGAGAATACGAGCCAGGACATAGCCAAAAGTAAATCCAAAGTAGGGCAGCATGATGGAAGCAAACCATACTTTCCAACCAGATGTAAACATTCGTGGATTGATGAAGCCGTTGAGTATGACACCGACGGATATGCCAAGGATTCCCAACACACTGCCAAGCTATTAGAACAAACAAATCCGCTTTTACTGGATTGATCAATTGTCAACAGTTTCTAATTCCTTTCCTTCCAGTGACCGTTCGTTTTCATGGTGTTCAACAGTAATTTTTGTAAACGAAGGCTCAGTTTTGAAATGCGTGACTATCCTATACAACAACACAACAATAACAGCGTCAACAAATATAAAAATACCAAATAAAGATGGAAATGTCATAAGATCTCCAAATTGTGGACTGTCAGAAAAAGAGAGCAATATCAATGTCAGCGAAAGGGCGACATTCTGACTGCCAGTCTCGAAAGCGATGGTGCGACATTTTGTATGCGATTGTTTGAGAATACGAGCCAGGACATAGCCAAAAGTAAATCCAAAATAGGGCAGCATGATGGAAGCAAACCATACTTTCCAACCAGATGTAAACATTCGTGGATTGATGAAGCCGTTGAGTATGACACCGACGGATATGCCAAGGATTCCCAACACACTGCCAAGCTAAAGAACAAACAAAATATACAACTTAGTATTATCAGCATTCTTAACTTATTTGCTTAAAGGGCCATTTCGTGATCCACTTTTTTTCACAAACAAGTTGAGATTTTTATACCAGTGGAAATCATTGGTTACATAATCTTTATGTACAACAGAATTCTTGCAGATTAATTCCTTCAGCAAAAATATCGTCAAATTTGTATTTCGTTTTGGTTCACCAGAACGAAAGTACATCAGTGGCCTATAGAGCAATGTAATAGTACACATAATCATGCATAATTCGCAAAATTCAGAATCAACTGACATTTTTGGAGTAAGCTTTTTTCGTAAATATCTGAAAATTGACATAAAAAGAGGATACTAGGATCACGAAATACTCCTATAACTTGTACAATGAAATCTATCTGAACTATTATGACTTGTCTCCCTGTGGAAGAGAAAAGCCATTGTTCCGAAGTAATTTTCTTCGTTAGTGTTAGAAACCTTTATTATCTAATTTGCTCACAGTTTTTCATTTCATATTCTGTGAATGAAAGAACATGCCATCATTAATGAAGTAGAAAAATTTCCTTTTTCAATTGATACGAATTCCTTTTCTGGAGGATCCCTATTCTGGGGATTTCACCCATGAAGAAAATGGTTTGAATGTGTCTTCTAGGAAAACGACATGAAAGGGTACTTTTCCAGACATAGAAAGTTCCCCACTTTCTGTATTTTCGTATCATTATGGTCTTGTGACATACACATTTGTTTCTAAACATTCCTATAATCTATAATGATTTCGAGTAATGCTTTTCCATCTTAGAAGCTTTAGCGATTTAAAGAAAGCGACATGATTATAGTCGAAACTTATTTAACAAAAAGTATATCAGGATTTACAAAATGACCACAGTTACCTTTACAATATAAGGAGCCAATTTCTTGAGTTTATAACGAATAATCATTCCAAATATCACTGGTACAAGAATACTGAGCAAAGTAATGACGATTTGAGTATATGGGATCACAGAGTTTTCATCGGTCCATGAACGACTGTAGATGAAGAGATTTAAAGGCATCATTCCAAAGGCGCAGATCACTGATGCTGTTGTCATTACGACGCTGAAAATGAACGAAACATAGTTAATAACGAATAGATAACAAATAGATCCGAAAATTACACTCAATTTTGTAAAGATAGTTCGGTACAGGATGTCAACAATAGTACGTTTACATTATCTATAGGATCAGAACCCAAACACGGTTGTTTGATGGCATATAAAACTGTGTCATTTTAAAGAAAAGTTGAACAATGATGGCGCTATTTATCTAAAATCTTGTTTGCATCTTCACAAGGGGTAGACTCTTGTAAAATGGTATTAGAACATTAGAAAACAGACTAACAAATGACAAGGGAATTTTCAAAATACTATTTATCATGAAATGTAAGGTATAACTCATATTATTTGGCTGATTTAAATAAAATATATGTAAATAGCGCCCTCAATTTGCACTCAAATGTAAAGTTTATAGAATTAAAAATACCACACACACACACAAACAAACAGAAAAAGATGAATAATTTGATATAGAAACGAAAATCTATGTTAAAAGTTGCTACAAAATATATGTGTATATACAGTTTAATAGTTTAAACGAGCACCGTTGCAATATAGCAAGAATAATGTACCGGTACTGTAACACTGGCAACAATTTTATTGCGTCATAATTATAACCATTTCAATACTTCATCGTTCTTAAATATTTAATTTGCTCGAAAAGTATCCAAATATTTTACCTGAGGCATACGTCTCCATCGGTCCAGTAGGTGAATAAATTGGAGACTGTCCCTCCTGGTGAACACCCAATAACCAACATTCCGATCGCAAACTCAGCTTTGATTTGTAACGCCTGAGCCAAACTAAATGTAAGTAAGGGCATCACAAGAAACTGAGATATGAAACCGACGATAACTCCAACTGGACGACGACACTGGTGAAGAAAGAAAGAAGAATCCAGGAACATTTTCAAACAGTTCCAATTTACTGTTATTTTACTGTACTTTGTTAAAATAAGAATGTTTGTTGTACAGACAATCGGGACCATCCCAACCATATGCTCGACATCTTACCTACGAATGGCACATTTTCAACAAATCATTCCAGAAGATTGCAATTTTCATTAACAAACTGCAATTATAATCGTGATTTGTCGAATATAAAAATTTGGCGATTCAAACATTTTTGCTTGACAAATCCAATGAAAAAGTATATAATCAGGACTTGAGATTCCACTGTCTGTGCTGACGGCTTGATCACATGTGACTTGATCTACTGTTTATCCTGCGAAACTTCTTGTTGACATTTCCTGGAAGTGACGATGTTTTTGTTTTGAGCAGTGGGTCGTATACGTGGTCGAGAGAAACCAGACCAGACGGTTGATTTCGCGAATTTGGATAGATTCCCTTATTGTGAATGTATTTGAGTCCTTTTCGAGAATTATTGCCCTTCCTATTTAATCAGAAGTGGCATCAAATCCTAAGTCAACCGTGATAGGTTTACAGCTAAAAAGGCACGCAGTACAGGTCATGCAGTTGAAGGGAAAAAACACAAAACTGAAAGGGCCAGCAAATGGTACACCCCATTCTGGGGCCTTCTTGGAAGTTCCCCTGAAATTAATGGTGGCAAAAAGAGATAATAACAGTCATACAGAAGAACTTTTTCGGTGTTACTGTTGGAGAAGCTTACAGCATGGACCTTCTAGGTCTTACATTGAATAACAACCTGTCATGAACCAAGTAGTCACCAAAATGACCACAAGGACTACCCAGCGACCTTCAAGCTATGGGACATAGACAGATTAAAGTAAGTCCATTTGACGAAGAATAAGAAGCTAAAGCATCTTTGGTAGAGTGAAAGAGCTGTGGAAAGGAAAATTATCTCTTGATGAAGTGTTGATGTGATGCGAGCAAGACGACACTGTGTTAGGGTTTTCCAACGACAAACTTGTCAAAGGGAAGATACCTATCAATGGTTCATACTTAACTATACTGTTCCTATTTCCAAAACGGGAGATCTTAGTTTAGGAAGCAATTATCGCGGGATCAGTTCCATCGTAGACAACATAACAGCTTGATTCTTTAGAATTAGACCAGGTGTAGACAAGTTCCAAAACGGGAGATCATAGTTTAGGAAGCAATTATCGCGGGATCAGTTCCATCGTATCCAACATAACAGAATGATTCGTTAGAATTAGACCAGGTGTAGACAAGTACCTGAAAACATATCGGAATGGATTTCGTGTCGGGCAAATTCTTGCGCTACGTAGATTGATTGAGGTTAAGGCACACAAACTCTCCGCGATAATAACATTCATTGACTTCAAGAAAGCCTTCGACACCATCTATAGGGACAAGATGCTGATGATACTTCATTGAGGTTATTAGTAAAATTTATCAAAACACCAAAGCCAAAGTATTACCACAGATGGCGAGACAGAATTGTTGGAAATCTTAGCAGGGGTACTTCAGTGAGTCACCCTTGTCCCATACTTGTTTGTGATTGTCTTTGACTTTGGTCTGAGAATGAATATCGATGGATGCGAAGAGGAGCTGGGATTCCACCTGCAAAAGAGAGGAAGCAGGAGAGTTGGACCAGACTTTGATTTTGCTGACGACATGGCACTGTTGGCTGAGGAAATACAACAAGCACTAGAATTGCTTTACGGAGTTCAGACTTCTGCTGCATGAAGATAGACGGAAGTAAAACAAAATTCATCTCTTACAATAACAGAAAAGAAAGCATCACAATTAATGAGGTGTAATATTAGAGGAGGTTGATAATTTTGAATACCTAGGAGCTTGGATGCAAAGCACAGAAAGGAATGTTAAGTTAAGCAAAGTAGCAGCATGGAGAGTGTACAGCAAACTCTAGGTATTCTGAAAGTCAGCTCTTACTAAGAGTTTCAAATTTCGAATCTTTGAGCTTTGTGGGGGATACTATTTCGGACATTATGCAACATTGTTCTGTTTTGTGGTGACATTTCTTCGTCAGCAAGAATAGAACAGTGGATTCGGGACTGCTTAATAAATGTGAAGCATGGACCATTACCCCTAAACTAGCGAAGGAGGCTGTCATTCTCTGTCTGTATGGTAAGAAATATCTTTAAAAAATAAGCCAAAGATCATTGAAAGAAGAATACTGTTTGCTGCCCATTGTTCTAGAAGGAGCCTTGATCAAAAATGCGTCTTTGGATCCTCAATCACGGGAGGCGGGAACCTGGAAGACCTTGCCTTGACCTACATAGACATCCTGAAAAATGACTGGAGGTAACAGACTTCTGGACAGCAATGGAGCACAGAGGATTCTGCAAAATGAATACAGTTCAAGGACACCACTCGAATTAATCGACGTATATAAAGCAAGATCTAATTCTCGATCACGGATATGATCCAATGCTAAAAACATCGTCACTTTTGGGAAATATCATCAAGAAGTTTCTCGGAAAGAACATGGACCAAGTCTCTTGTGTAGGAAGGTGTAGGAAAACGTTAGGGCTGTGCATTATTTATGTGTACCCCCGGGTGGTGAATTCTCAAATTGGTCTGTCAAAATACCTTTGCCTCCTATAATTGGGTGCACATTACTGCACCACCCCTTATATTATGGCTTTAAGGCTTTAAATTTGGGTTCCCCAAAGTCGGTCATGCGTGAATGAGGGGGAAATTGTAGCAGGTGAAAAGGGGGGGGGGGGGTAGGGGGTATTTTGGCTCAGCCAAAGGGGACGGGGCAAACGAGGTTTGGCAGACCATTTTGAGAAATCGTCACCGGGGGTACGGTACTCATGATATAATTTATTGCACAGCCCCTAGGTATACAGAAATGACACAAATATCGTGAAGAAAGAAATGGATATTAGTTATTTTTTATGCTCAAGAAGTAAAAAAAGTACATACCGTAGTTTTGACATATTTAATGCTTATCACACATCCCATTGCCACCATTATAAACGCTAGAATAGAACTTTGAATGATTTTATTAGCCAGTTTCAACGCCTCGATATACGGTGGAGGTGGTAGCCGGTCATCGGTACTGTTTAGTGTTACCATCATCGTCGTTGAAATAGACTCCATGGTATCTGTTATTTCCAAAATCTTCTAATACTTGTCTGTATACAGTATGTAGGCCAAATAAATATTTAGCGTTGCTTTGTACAAACAGTGAGATGTAGGCTATCAAAAGTTTGAATCAGTCTAGAATTCGAATTCACAAATGCCCAATGTACGTACATAGAAATCATCTGACTTTGTTGCACCGGGGATGTAGCTTTCGGGACTAGGCCTATTTGAAGTGCTAGCCTAGCAACTGAACAAAGTTGTTAATACCATTTGGTTGTCTTTTCATCACACCAATGTCAAGTTCAATAACCTTTTGGCATAAGTTGACGATATGCGGCAGGAATTGGTCCCAGTAGGGCTATTTACGTATAAGATAATGGTAAAGTGCAGACTTTAACCTTACTTTGAACTTCAAAATATTCATATGATATTATTAAACTGCACTTCGATCATTATAAGTTTTTGCGCAAAGGTTCATTAAAGAACAAATAAATAATGGACCCAACGTTTGTAATATATTGGCTAATGGTTAAAGGGAAGGTTGTATAAGAGTTTCAACTTTCGAATCTTTGCAACAGTGGATTTGGTGAGCTGCGTTTATGGACGTGAAGCGTGGACCATCACCCCTAAAGTAGCGAAGGAGGTTGATGGTTATTATTCCCGTATGCTATTAAGAACAGGAAGGAACATATCATCAGCCTACTACGATAATTACCCAAGTATTTTATTTTTTAATTTTGAAAACAAGTACAAAAGATGGTTCAAGCATGCATCAGTTACGTAATCACCCTAATTATTTGTCTCATTATCATTTGTTCTTGTGCAAATTTTTGTGAATAAATATGTTTAAACTCATTCTTGAACCATATTTTATACTTTGTTCTCAAAATTACAAAAACATTACTTAGGCAATTAGCGTAGTAGGTAGACGATATGTCATTAAAGAACAAATAAATTCATGGACCCAATGTTCGTAATATATTTGCTAATGTTTCAGGAAAGGTTGATAATAACCACACTGTCAAAACAGTAAGGGAAGTATAATATCTAACCCAATGCTACAGATATCATATCTCATTTCATGAAGTATTACCCTTTATCCTATCCTTTCTGCATAGACGGCCAATGCAATCACTGAGTTGTCGTTATAGGTTAGGTAAAGACGTGATGCGAGTTTGATCAGAGATAGTTGAACCCGGGACCTCAATTCAATATTGGATGTAATTATCATTTGAACTTCAACTTTGGATGTCTTTATATATAGAGTCACTTACACTTTTGGCGTAGTGACTAAATTGGTATAATGCGCCCCTAAATAGTGTCTGCACATGCGCACATGCATATGTAACCCAATAGCCGATGAGCAGTATATTATTAGACTTCGTGGTAAGTCAGTTGGGAATAAGTCTTCCACCGATGACCCACAGCGATTTTGTAACTTGCGGTGTGGATAGCAGAGCCACGTGATTCGATGCAGCGCCGGTTATTGGCAGTTTTCCGCCTGTACAAAAAAAAATATTTACATGGTGTTGACGCTGCATTAACATTTGTATAGTGTTATCGTGTATTTAAAGGAAGTCTTCGGCAATCACAACATTATTCCTTATATGTTAGAACAATAATTACCAAGCACGAATCACGTGGTTTTATTTAAAACAAAGTCATAGTGACCATAAAAACGAATAAAAACATCCGTTTCTCTACACGCGATATTCAAAATTCCCGGGCGCCGAGTGCAATGACGTCCCAGTAATACAATGAAGGCTGACGACAATTGAACACAAATAACCATTACGTCATTGCACTTTTCGGCGCGGGAATTTTGAATATCGCGTGTTGAGAGCCGACTGTTTTTATTCGTTTTTATGGTCAATATAAGTTTGTTTTAAATAAAACAATGTGATTCGTGCTTGATAATTATTTTTCTAACATATAAGGCATAATGTTATGATTGCCGGAGCCCCCTTTAAATAAAAAAAAAAAAACGAAAGCACTATGGAAATATTCAGGGTATGGTGCTATAGGATCAAATTAGTCATGGTGCCTAAGTAACCAGTCGCAAAGCAGTAACAACTCTTTACTCATCATAACTTTACTGTGAGTTCTTGTTAGTAAATCATATCCTATATAGTAAAATGGCAGTTTATACTTATGATCGATTTTTAGACTTACGCTGTGTTACATGTTAGTTAAACACATTACACTGAAGTAAATATCAAGTGGGGAATTTGGTATTAACCAGCAAATTACCTCGAAGATAATATTAGCCAAGTTGGAAATACTGGGAAATACCAAGAAATACTCCTAAACTGGCATTTAATGTTTTCGCTTACTTATACTGAAGCGCGAGGCCCAAAGCACAAAAGGGTCTGGCTCATGTCTCAGCTAGCTTATAGAGACGGTATAGTGGCGATGGCTTTTAATAGAGCTAACCTATTAAATGAGTGTAATGTCAACAGTTGCTACAGAACCTTAACCCAACCACCCTGCTCCCTGGAAGAACTGGCTCCATGGGGCCTGGCACAGAGCAGAAACACTGGTAAGCCATTGGTTTTGCCAGGGCGCCGATGGTCGACCGGCGTTTGGGTATTGAAGTCATCCCACAAGGTCAAGTTCATGAAGAGTCAAATATTACAGCAAGTCTGCTCCTTGCTAATGTAATGTAATCTTACCAAATGGATCATCATCCATGTGGCACCCGGGATGATCACGGTAAAGAGGGCGTCTTGGAGTTCCCTTGTAGTTGATCAGCATCTTACTTGGCACTGATTTTATGGAGATCTGCCTCTTGAAGTGGTATAAACTCTAGATTCAGCATCACGTGGCTCTGTTATCTACACTGCCAGTTACCAAGTAGAGTTGACTTTCTAAACTGTTGAAACTTGGCATTATTTCCAACTAAAGGAAATTTCATTCTGGTCTTTACAATATGTTCAATAATTTGACCGAAATTATAATTAAGTTATTTTAAGTGGTACTAAAATTTGAATGTGAGTTAATACTTGTGTTCTGTAAGATACATGTAGTGCGATCATGTAGTATAATTTGAATTATGAAATTGAAAAGAAGCAAAGAAGAATTACAAGTACTTTCTTTACAAACATTTTACTTTATGTTTTGTGTCCAAGTTCTTAAGAGACCCATAGTGAATTTACTTTGGCTTATGGAGTGGATCACATTAACGATCTACGATCTATGAAACATGTTGGGCACCTGAAAAAGTTCTCGTGTGGCCTGCCCTAGCTGTCATGGCCAAATTTTTGCCCGGTTTGAACATTTCTCCAAAATTCAACGCGCATGGCCTGATTCTGTGTATAATTATTAGCCCATATGAACTAAATTCGATTACACTAGAGTGGTATGTGCTTACAGGGGCGGATGTGGTCGAATCCAACCAAAAGTGTCCACGGGCCAAAAATAAAAGTCCAAAATAAAAATGTCTCCACAATTTGTTCCTTTTGCCCATTGATTGAAGGCATATTGGCCTCATAGGAACCAAAAGTGCCATTACTAATCTTGAAAAATAAATCCAGGACGTGTGATAGTAAGTGTGACATCATAACCCAATGTTACCTACGAATACCACTAGGATGCTTTCACTATCGCGATACGAATCAACCTAAAAAAATTGAATATTCCCATTAATGCTTTTTTCATGTAATGTAGACAACAGGGTGTCAGGAAAAATATATTTGTTTTCATTTTTATAACGCGATCAATATGATATTATTAAATTTATGCTAGTTTATTTTCGAAAATGAAGTTTAGGTCAGTTTCTGTATTTTATTTATCAAATGAGTATGAATCAATTTACATATTGTATAAGAAAGAGTGGGATATCTGTTTTCAGGAATATTAGGAACTATACGCATACACCTAACGCTTTATAAAATGATAGGTGAAGAAACCGAGATATTCGTAGGTAACATGATCGATTTAACAATATCTATATTGAGTTTAGAGGTTCAGATGTTGCTATTATGTTAATGAATGAATACAATGGTAGTTTTTAGATCTGTTTCACATGGTACGTCCAAATGAATAAATGTTATTACCTTAGATCAAAATTTTTTTGATGCTTTTAGCAAGATTTTGAACACTTCATTTTGATATACAAGTAGTTAAACAGCAAATTTACATAATAAATAATTGTTGAATGAATCCGTATTGGTAATAATATTGTCCGGGGGCATTACTCGTCGATGGTCGATAGACGTCCCAATAAAGCGGTCAGTTCTACAGAATAGATCTCCATGGCTAACCATGGCTAACTATGGAAACATGTTAAAGGACATCAAGAAAATTTTCCAAGTTATTTAATTTGAGCTCTTTCGGGTATTATGCTGTATTCGTAAGTAACATTTCATAGGTAAGAATTTTGGTGGATATCGCAACCAAATCTTCATTTTATAAATCAGTTTGAATGTATTATTTTCTTTATGTGCGTTTATTGATACTAGAGACCCTATCATGTATTGATAATGTCGGTTCACAGTGGTTGAATGAGGATTGGAGTAAGAAACAAAGGAACTAAAGTGACTTTAATTGGCTTAATTGCACACAAATCGCTTAAAACCGTTATTACAGACTTGTGAAGTCCATCTTGGAGTCAGTTACGCCTTGTGGCCTTTCGTTTGAGGGCAACTACAATAAGCTTTATACCAGTGTCCATCACTGTGTTGTCTAGATCATGAGACAATGAGAACACTCGTTTTTGTCCATGGTATTCGTAGGTGTCCTTAGCGAAAACATCAAAGTTACCTTCGAATAAATCAATTTGGATACAAATTACTCAGAAACCAGAAGGTCTGTAAACGTTTAAAATGAAGCACACATGACAGCTGACAAATCCAAGTATTTATCCCCTTCTAATCTTCCTCGAATCTTATTTTTTCGTCTATTTCAATACATATTTTCAACAATTAAGCCGTATTCAGTTTTGCATGGCAGGCATGTATGTGAATTCGCAACTTTCATTGACATATAATTTGATAGCGAACGTATGGGACTTCTTTATGTACCGATATGGGCATTGGCGTGAATGACAGTGTTTCACAATAGGGTCATGATGTCAAATTGTATTTGTAGGCAACATTTGGCTACCGAAATCTACCTACGAATACTTACTTATTTTGTTAATATCTCAGAAATTGTTAAATACAGGCTATTGAAACTTGGTAGTATTAAAGAGTGTATTACTCTGCACCTATTGCTTAAATATAATTTACTATTCTCTCAGTTTGTGGAAATGACAGAGCTTTTAACATGTATTCGGAGGTAATGCATATTTTTTACCAAACCTACCTTTGTGCCATTTAGAATTTCTGGCAGCTAAACACAATAATAAAGATGTCTGAATGCAATGCATTTCAGTATTGGACATATCAAAGCTTGTATCAATCGCGCATTTATTAGTGATTTGCATTTTTTAAAGATATAACAAGTGCAAAGAAAAATTGTATTCGTAGGTAATGTAAAAAAATACCACTCAAAAAATTATCACAAAAAATTCATAATTATGTACAAATATGTGAAAAATTGAACGGGCAATCTTTGAATACACACCTTTCAGGAAATCAATTTAGATTCAATCCAATGACTGCTTTTCATAACTGATGTAGATGTTTATAAAAATACCTTAAGAAATATGTTGAAAAAATGAGTCAAAATAGCATGTTTTTGGGTCTCTGTGTCTAAGTTTTACACAGAAGGGGGTCTTATTATATATGGCGCGAAGCGTATGATCAAGGCGAATAAACACAATACAAAAACGAAAGCCAATTGTGTAATACTTTTAAGTTATGGCCCTGAACATGCCGTGAACACTTTTCGTTGGATTCGACCATATACGTTTGTAACGGGGTAGAAGTGTTTGGGGGCCCGCTAATGAAAAATATCGCTCGCACAAGTTTTACGGCAAATGCAACTCCATCATGCTATTGGTCATTTTGGGAGAAGCCCGAGGAGTCATAAATTTGTGTCAAAATGGCCAAACTTGTTTTCTCCTTCTTTTTTGAGTTGGGAGTGGGCCTATCCCGGCCCATCATGGATCCGCCCATGTACGCGTGTATTATCATGTGTGTGTATTTCTGCGGGAATTGGTTTTCATTATTATCAGTCAGAATTAATAGGTAAATTTTCACGGGAAAATTTTCTGGACACGTGACACCCATGGGCGCAGACATATTAGCATTATGGAATGTGACCCCGAGCACAACGGGTGTTCTTCCAATGTATTTGAATAGGAATAATTCTTCCTTTGAGGCAAAATAAGTTACTTGTCGCAAGTTAATAATGTTATGGTAAGAGTTTCCGTAGATAAATATTTTTGAAATTACGTTTTGATGAGATTGTGAAAAAATTAAGATAACATAATATTCAATAAATTTGCAATGCACAAATTTCTATCAAAATTGCGGTCAAAAATACTATTCCAATTCAAAATTACTAAGACTTGAATAGCGAGGTCACCGCCGGGGGTCAGAGATCAGGCTCGAGGTTACACTCACATTGATACGCATTGGTCACGTGTCCAGAAAATTTTCCCGTGAAAATTTACCTATTAATGTTGACTGATTATGTATAGTTGCCATTATTTTGATATAAATCGTAACAAATTGTTTTTATATTAGATATCATGTGCTTTTGCACTTCGTAGGATATACCTTGGTAAACGGAGTATTGAGAATCTAGTTCGGTTCAAAGTGAAGCAGAAGTGCAATGTCATTGTATCATGAATATTCTAATCATTGGCTTTCAATGTTTTGTTTCGTGACAATACGACTATATCTCGTCTGCTATACATGATGCAGTCATGTCTACAGTAGAATTAATCTCGACCTTTGCAGGACTTAAACCCCATTAAAAGCTATTAAACCAAGATAACACTCATTGAAGCAGCTCAACTGATTAAATCAGATCTTCTCTGGTTGTGCACAAGTGTCTGTTTTCAATGTGCGACATCGCAATAAAGCTGGTATTATAGCTTTAGTTGGGTAACCGATTATAAAGGAAACGAAAGGAAACAATGGTATGTGTACCTTTGTTCACGAAATGAGACAAAGACCTGTTTTTGTTAACCAGCATTCTTCAAAATGAGCAACATAATGATTGTTGATTTAACACGGTTTGGAAATAATTTCTTCATATTTTTGGTGTTATCTGTCGTTTACATATCCTTCCTAAAACACAAAAGTGCGACCTCTCCAAACATCTAAATTAGCTAAAATTTAGGACATGTTACAAAACTATATTTTCTAGAACCTATTTAGAATAGTTTAAATGTAGCTTGTACCGTTTTTTTGTGGCATCCTTCAGAACGGAGCGGTCCGTTACCAATATAGCTCAATATTTTCGGTCAAATCTCCATTCAATTAACACGGGGAGTTGGCTAGCTATGAGCTAGCTATGCTTTGCCCTCACTCATATTTTACAAATGTGCGACCATTTCTGAACATCTAACCTAGCTGTAATTTTAGGTCATGTTAGAGAAACATATTTGCTAGAAGTTTTGGAGAATAAATTAAATATTGGCTGGTTATTTTTCACACAGTGATGTTAACTAGGCAAGTGTCCATTCTTCCAACATACATCATTTGTAGAGGTCACGCGTCAATGGTGAGAGCACTGTGTATTGTGTATAGGAAAACGGACAGTAACTGCAGTATGATCGGAATTTACATGTATATTATAGGGGCAAGGAATCCAGTTACTACACTGGAATTTCAGTGATTCGAGATTAGCGCGTTATTTATGATAAGAAAGGAGATACCGCTAGAATGTACCTCATTTCTTAACATATATAATGAACCACTTGTCTTGAATCACTGAAATTTCAGTAAAGTAATTGGATTCCTTGCCATATAATATACATAATCGGTACATATGTGTAGTTATTTTTTGAGAAAAATGCAAAATTAGTCACAAAATTTATCAGGGGGTGTAGTACCACCTTAAGCTGTGTATATAATATGTGTGTATTTCCTGCAAATGTGTTTATAATGACTATGTCATCATGAGTGTCATTTAATGTTTTAACTTTGTATATTGCAGGGACCCGGTTAGAACAGCTTTAGGTGGTACTACACCCCTGATAATTTTAGATTAATTTTGCATTTTCTCAAAATAATTCATACCTGGTAACAAAAGTTATGTATATTATAGGGGCAAGGAATCCAATTACTTCGCTGAAATTTCAGTGATTCAAGACAAGTGGTTCTATACAATAAGAAATGAGGTACATTCTAGCGGTACCACTTTTCTTATCATAAATAACGTACCGCTTGTCTTGAGTCACTGAAATTCCAGCGTAGTAACTGGATTCCTTACCCCTATAATATAATGTACATAACTTTTGTTACCAGTGTTTTATTATTTTTGAGAAAAATGCAAAAGTAGTCACAAATTTATCAAGGGGTGTAGTACCACCTCTTAAGCTGATTGGGGCGAGCCCTAGGTAAAGATAATAAATAATAAGAAAAAAATTAGTTTACTTGAATTGACTAGTCTGATTCCAACTACTGACATTGAAGTGTCCTTCGCCACTGGCCCCGTCATAGGAAGTCACAATAATAGGGATTTCCCCTCCACCAGAAAAGGGAAGTTGAAGAAAAATAAGCAAAAACAAACAAATAAATAAGAAAATGAAGAATAAAGCTACATACAAAATAAGCACAAATCACCTTTCATGCATTTCGATCAGTCATTATAAAATTGCTTGTTCCTCCTTTTGGCTTGCAAAAATATTGTTTGTCTCACCAACTATCCTTAGACTCCTTCTTTTAAAACTAAACCATATTGTGGTAAATTTATTTGTTTAAAAGATGCATCTAATCCGGCACACTACAGCACCCCATTGAATCCAATGTGACTTCAAGAAGCCAAGTTACAAGCATTTGATTAGACGAAGGTCCAGTTTTAAAAGTGACAAACTGGCCTATACAAAAAGCCACGGACTAGACATCTGGTTTGAGAGAGGTACACAGCTAATTTACGCGTGTCTTTAATTTAAAACAAAAGGAACAAACGGAAACTGAAACAAAAGAACGAATAAATAAAATAAAAGTCATGAAAAGTAGAGAGAAGTAAAAACTGAAATAAAAAGTGCTTTAAATAAAGCTTCATTGAAGAAACTGTGTTATCTCTTTATTGCGCTTGTTGGAATCCTTTTTTTTTGTGCGCCTTGTATAGGCCAGTTTGTCACTTCGAAAACTGGAACTTCGTCTATTCAACTACTTCTTGAGGTCACATTGGATTCAATGCGGTGTCATAATGTCCAGGATTAGTGCATCTATTGAAAAAAACCCAAATATGGTTCTGTTTTGAAATTTGGATTTTGAAAGTGTAAGGATACTTTTTTGGCGCAGTATATTAGAACTGAATTATATAAAGGGTTAAACTTGTGTTGTGTTATGTTGTGCCGTGTTGTATTAGAGAGATTGCGATGTTCCAAACGCAGCACGTGGACCGTACGTTTTTACGTACGTTAATACGGTGTTAAATATTGCTAGTCTCGGTTCCAAACTGGATTGTGCTCGTCATGAAGGAGAACAAGTCGGTTGGAATAAAGATCTAATCTAATCTAGGTCGATAGAGGGCATAGTGACTGAAAAATTAACAGTAAGCGCAAGCTACTGAGTTTCTGCCTAATTCAAACAGTCCGCTTTTGATTTTGACTAAAATTTGGACTAAACATGCTGCTTAAACTTAATTGTATTTTTGTGCTCCCCAAATATTATAGTTGCCCCAAAACATATATTTTGGTAGATTAAAGATCATTACATGACTTTACTTTCAAAATGAGACTTTTTCGTCCTGAAAATTGGGCGCGTTGCATGAACATCGACATGTGGTAAAATCAGCATATTTCAACGTAGCATCTGCGTTTTATACTACGTTGGAATCTAAAATGGGAAATCGCAATGTCATTTTTTTGTACGCAAAGTATTACACGAATTTCAATGAGCAAATATCTGCGTATGGACATCGCGTATAAATTTTGTTGATTTTCAACACATCGCTGTACCTTTATTATAATGATCTGTTACAAACAAAAAGGATCATAATAGTAATTAGACTTTCCTTCGTATGTTCATTATTATTGACTGTCTGTAACCTATTGTGAAATGGACACATTTTGTGCATTTTCGACGATGTATCTACGTTTATTTCGCACGTGGAAAATCTTCAAAACTGACTAAATACGTGACCTCGCTTCGATACAGGAGAGTGGTTTTGAATAGATCAACGTACGTCCGATACCTACGTTTGGAAATCACAATCTCTCTAATATTTTGTCAAATGACATGAATGAGTATAAAATAGGGCCCTGAAAAGTTAAAATGTATGACTGATTAATATTAACTGTTGTTCCAGTTCACTTGTTTGACAGGCTATTGAAATGGAACGATTCGTTTTTCACCTTGTAATTATATTTCACCCATTACACGCATAGACAGTTGCTATTTGTAAACTATTTACCCCCACGTAAGCATAAAATGGAACCTTCCCTAAATACTGAAGTGGTATGTAGGGGCTATATCGGGATTTCCCCTTTGTACGGCAAATCGAAGTTAAAGAAAAAAACAAAGAAAAAACACCCAAACCAACCAACAAAACAAGCAAACAACAAACAAATAAATAAGAATAATAACATTCCGATCATGATGATAATAATTATAACCTTGCCCTGAATAAAATAAAGTTGGACCTGTCCCAAATTTTAATGCACTATATGATGGGTTATTGACATCTTCTATATGTTGAAATTGGGGAATATATGGGGATTTTTCTACAGGGTGTCCCTGAAAGAACTGTATCGTCGGGAACTGATTGTTTAGGTATTTTAATGCATAAACCAAACGTTAAACAAAATAACTGATGATATTGAAGAACATATCAGCTATCATATACTTTTTAAATTTTAACGATTGACCGCTCCGTTTTTGTAATAAAAGAATTTTACGAAACTCCCTCATTTTCAAGCCTTTCCACAGAGTCAATATCTATCAATGACAACAGACCATCATGCGCAGTTTTTTGAATAAAGTGCTCAATCCCAAAACATGCTTCGTATTCAGAATGCAATTCGATACGTCTGAGGTGCTTTCATGTCCCACAAAAAATACTGTCGAAACGCCATAAACGCTCATTCTAGATCCCTTAAGGTTACGTAGGGTGAAAATTCCACTCAACTTATCATTTTTTTTGTGCTAAAGACAGGTCTTGTTTTTATATTAAGGGGGCACAACACTAAATGCTTCCGCATTTGGTGTAATAGTATAGTCCGGATTAGTCCTGCTTAAAAATAGAGCCTGACGCCTGAGCGAAATATATCAGCCTCTCACTGGTAGCGAATTATAGTGAAAACAATAAAGTAGGACCTCAACATTAAACATCTGTTCAAAACATGTTACGAATCGATTGTTAATTCATGACAGGCTGTCGGAATAATACCAAGGACGGGACGGTAAGAAGGCGAGATAGTCGACTAAAATTCGTGAGGGCGCTGTTCAGGTGCTTGTAACTCAAAAGTTCGACTGAATTAGTCACAAAAATCCAATTGCTATTAAATATCAGACTTTATACTTTAAGAAAATCCATCCCAAACTTTCACAACTTAGTCGCAAAGGGTAGAAAATGAATATGTGCCCAAATTGCTTCCCCCGGCCTGCCAAAAAAATCTTTGCTCGACTCTTTTATCCTCCTGTGTAGTTACCTCCACTTACAAGCAGAAAACTATAATATCCGCTTGATGATTTTGATAAAGAGAGTAAAAAGAAACACTCGATAGAAAGTTCCAATGCCCCTTTAACATAGACAAAAAGGTTTAAGTAACCTTGAAAATATTCGAATATATACAAATATACATACATGTAAAATAAGATGTTACAAACTTTAACATAAGTATTAGCGTTCCAAAGTTAACGAGCTCCACGAACATTCATTTGCAGAGTGCTCAAAAGTTAATGAGTCCCGCGAATATTCATGAGAATTCCGAAGTTGAAGGTACAGAAACAGAAGAAGCGCGATCCCCATTGGGCTATTCCAGAAAATAGGTTCACACCCCCTATAGAGGAGTAAATTTTCAAACAAAAAATGTCCGCATTTCCAAGTTTGCTTTCTGAAAACGACTGGATTTCCAGTTGCCAATATTACTGGAAAAAGCTTGGAAATCCAATCAAATGAAGGAAAAATCACGGAAATGTTGAAAATGAGCTCTCATATTGAGGATTTCTGATTTTAAACTATTTTTCTGCCGGATTTGTTTGCCTTTGGGCACTTTAAAAGTCTGGATTTTCAACAGTCACGACTGGACAAAAAGTCCGGATATCCGAACTCCTCTATAGGGGGTGTGCATCTATTTTCTGGAATAGCCCAATTTAGAAGCGTACGTTAGGGACTGTTCATAAACACTTGTAAGGGGGGGGGGGCTGATGCCAAAAAAAAATAATCGCGAAAAAATGTTGGGGCCCCCCTTGACAGACCTCAAAAATTTCACGGCCACCCCTTTTTGACATGAAAATTATGGGTCAACCCCATAGAAAAGCATATAAACTCAATTTTCCCAGGAAAATTTGTGGTCATTTTTTTTATCCCTCCTTAGGAGGGGGCTGAACGGTCCCTTAGATTTTGTGAACGGTCCCTTAGATTTTGGTATTGGAATATTTTATTGATGTGTCGTGTCGATTCGGCAAATGAGGTGTGTGGAGATTTGTTTAGATACGAAGGTAGGTGCGGTGTCATTCAGATCTTTCCAGGTGAGCAGCAAGAATTTGGAAGTCAATTCTGTGACGTATGAAACGAAGCTTGTAACGACGGATGGTCGGTTTTCAAAACTCAGTATTTCGGTCAATGTAACGACACTGTTAAGAGATATGGCGAATTGCAAAAATAGCTTGTGCATGCTTTTTAATCCGTTTGTCTCCCAGTTGGTGCCTGCGTTGGTGCCTAAATCACCGCAATTTTTTTAATTTAACAATGTTCCGAAAGCTGATAAGTTAGACAGTAGTAGAACAGTTTTATATATCGGTTATATATAGTCTGAATAATCATAATTATTAACACACACATTTCATATTCTACCCCAGAATAATTATTATCAGTCGCAATTATTGAAAGATTCCCAAATGGATTTTGTAAGATTTTTCAGCTCTATTATTGTTTGAAATCACTACATGTACGTATCTGTCGACAGATACTTCTGCAAAAAGCTTGATGGCTGAGGAATATCAGCAAGGCGACATCGAATCATCAGACGGAGAACTACTTTAAAGTGCGGATGACGCCAGGCGTAGATCAACGGATTGACGGCGGAATTGGCGAAAGCTATAATCCATGCGTAGACGTGTATTTGTGGTGGAATGCTTATGATGTTAGCAACACTGATTGGTATAAGGGACACCATCAAAATACAAACACACACGAACAGATTCTTGGTAATTTCTATCATATCTCGATTGATCTTCTTATTGTGACTTCCTATCGCAGGGGCTATAGTCGTGGAAGCTTCAGCGTCAGTGGTGGTAGAAGCCATGGACAATTCAACACTTGCTGCTGGCACAGAAGAGCGCTTTCTTTGTCCAAAATGACGCTTTACGTGAACGTAAATTGCGATATAACAGACACATATGACTGTGAGTAATAGCGTTGTTGAGATTCCTTGATAAAGATCGTAAATTGCTGCCGTGGGGTTACTTATGACGTCAGAACAGGTGTGACTCTCTATAACAAACCCCACATTTCCGAAGCCAACAAATGTTGGCATACCCACCAACGTGATAGCTATTATGTAACAGCAAGCTAACATAATTGTTATGTTTCGAGTCGTGTAGACTTTCTGGTATGTCGCAAAAGAACGGGTTATAAGAATTAGTCTGTTCACGGCGATATAAACGAGGGACCAAACACTGATACCGATGCTCATAAAAATCACCAACCCAGCAGTTGTGCAGATCCATTCGGTTCCAGGTATCAACCATTCGTCGCCACTTAAAGCGGCTACACCCCACCAAGGCATAGCCAAACAAGCCACAAAATCAGCAAAGCTTAAGTTGACAACGAACACATTTGTTCTTGTACGTAAAGTTTTGGAAAGAGCAACAGCGATGATCACCATTAAGTTACCAATTGCGCCGATGAGAAATATGGCAAAAAATAAACATGCGAGAATTACGCGTTCAGTAAAACCAGCGTAAGACGGCACTGTTTCCATTGTAGTGTTATTCGCCATTTGTAATGAAGTAATATTTTAATCCCAGGTGACAAAATTTGTTCTTACGTATCACTTTTATATTCTATATAACTATTCGTAAACGATCGACTTATGATATAAAAACATGAAAAGCATCTCGTGATGGTTTGCGGAACAGCAACTGCCAATGAATAGTTTACATACCTGATATCATTTACAGTTCATATATTCTTCATAGAACCGGAACAAGAGGAACTAAATTCTTCATATTACGAAAACAATTATCTTTATTCAGATACTGTATCACATGATGTATATCATTTTAGAGAGGGGGTGTATGGAACAGAGAGGGATGGATTTGTTTAGAATTCTAAATGGTTGATATACTTACATACGTAATGCTACACTAGATTTATACTGATTGTTTCATAGTAATAATACTATCACCTCTTACAAGATAATGCAAAGGTCCAAAGAAATATATGGGTGATAGGGTGTTGAACTTTAATTACACTAACCCACTTAACCTACGCAAGAAATCGGGCACAATGAATAATTTTAACATGATTATACGCGAACTCAAACCACAAATACTCATAAAAAAGAAGGAAAAAAAACCCATTGATTGATAAATTTGATCAAATTAACAGCACGTCATTGTCCCAGATTGCTATATTACAAAAAATAGTCTGTAATAATATTTCAGTAGAAATGTAAGTACAATATTTTAGTGCACGATTTGCAGTTATTACTGTGAATGTTATAGCATGTTGTAAATATTGGGTATATTATTTTCTTGACTCCTTCAACTACTACCAGTGTACTTCGGTTATATTTATAAATGCGCTTTTATAAATACGCACGTGACCACCTCCGCGCTGCCATGACAGCTTGTAGATAGTAAGTCTCGAAGTGACCTTCTACATAGCGGGTGGTCTTCCTATACATTTGAATGCAAAGGCGGAACAACACGAAACTAGTGTGCAGCAAAATTGTCTATTTTGTTCAACTTTGTGATTATATTGTAAACGTTTCCGTCGTTGATTATTCGTTGTCAAATACTTTCAAAATGTTGTTTTTGATAACATACGAGGGTCATTCAAAAAGTTCTACCTGTTGGGTTATAGCTTTTGTTTTGTTAAGGGTAGCTACTTGAAAATTTGCATACATATAGTTCGTAATGTCACCTACAGGTGGTGAAAGGGTCATGTCAAGACCATTTTCAGATTTTGGTTGGTGACCTGAAAACCACAGTAAGATATGGTTCACCGGAAACGGTCAAAATATGTACAATATTTACAAAGGTGTCTCAAGTAAAGTGTGTTGAAGATCCCATAATTTTTCCATTTGGTCATGTTATACAGTAAAAACTGTATAAAACACAAGAATTATCATAAAATTATATGTATTGGTTAAAAGGTTGCCACAAACTGAAAATGATGGACATTAATATGCACAAAACTAATAGAACAAATAGCCAGTGTAATAATATTAGTATAAATGACCACAAACACAGTTTATGAAGATATTGACTTTAATAATACATGGTGTAAAATGGTAGCATTATGTCGCTTTCTTTGGAATAAAATACCACAATAGATCACAAAGGGAATTAAATTTACTTTTTTAACTGATAGTCCGGCTGCAAACTATTGTTTTATTTGGTTAGATGGTTTTGCCAGTTAAAGTGTTTTTCTTTGCTGATTATTAATCTATAGGTGGTACAAAATGAGATTATGGGGATGTAGAATTGTCACCCTGGGCAATTCAAGATTTCCAAGGTCAAAGTTTATACAGGGGTCAAAATTCAAAATTGCACAATTTTTTTAAAAACCAAAACCAAAATGTTCCTCTGATCCTAAGGATTCAGAAAAAGTATGGTTTGACCCACCTCCGACTTATCGTTTCGGAGTTATAAGCCAAAAGGTCAAAAGTTAACTTTGAAGCAGCACAGGGGCTGAAAGAGCTATAATGCTCCAATTTTGATGAAAATGGTCTTAAATTGTTGGCAGTGTTATCTCAATCGAATAAAGAATAGTTATAACCAACTGTAATGACGCGTTACCTAGGTAAGCATTCAGAGAAGTAGGCCTACCAGTAGGTCAACATCAGTAGGACTCAATTGACAATGACCTATTTTGATGTGTTACCAAGGCAACAAGTCATTCTAGGTAGTTCAAACTATTCATTATTCGAGTTGTGGTACAGAAAGACCAATTTGAGACCATTTTCATCAAAATTGGAGCATTTTTCAATTTCAACCCCTGTGGGAGTTCTCTAGTTAACCTTTGACCTTTTTACTCATAACTCCACAACGATAATTCGTAGATATGTAAAACTATATATTTTCTGAATCCTAATGACAAAAGGAATAATTTGACATATGTTTGGACAAAATTGGACAAGTTTATAATTTTGACCCCTGTATAAACTTTGACCTTGGATATCTCGAATTGCCTAGGGGTGACAATTTTACATCCCTCGGAATCTCATTTTGCACTACCCACAGAACAATAATCCAGAAACAAAAACACTTCAACTGGCAAAACCAACCTACCTTGGTCTGCCACCGGACTATGATAAATGTGTTATAGTAGCTTGAACTTTTGTATTTTATCTAAAAGCGCAGCTAGAAAAGTCACGCTGTAGGGATGTACATTATGCTGATTATCAATACCTGAGATGTTACAAGATATCCCTCTAAAATTGGAATTCTGGGTAATTTCTGTCCATCAAAATTGCACTTTTTCAGTCACAGATGATGTCTTGGACTGTAAGGTGTATATTCATTCAAAATTTATATTGTTACTAATATGAGTTTTTTGTTTAAAGAGGGAAGTTCGTACATTGGCTGCAAACATGTTTTCACGTGCAATATCCAAAGATGCGTCACCGTTTCCGGTGTACCATATCTTACTGTGTTTTTCGGGACACCAACAAAAATCTGAAAATGGTCTTGACATGATTTTTTCATCACCTGTGGGTGACATTACGAACAATATGTATGCAAATTTTCAAGTAGCTACCTTTAACAAAACAAAAGCTATAACCCAACAGGTAGAACTTTTTGAATGACCCTCGTATTACAAATTCAGAATTGCAACATGTTGTTACGAGTCGTACCAACTCAAGGCCAAAATCACCTTTTACTCGAACTCACACGAATACACAACACAAATACACTGTTTGCTTAAGCTAACAAAAAATCTAAGTCTTTAATTGAAAACACAGTATGATTGGTACATATAACAACAATTGCATAAACAATAAAATCACACAGTTTTATTCTATCATTACTTAACCAGCGGTCTTCTTGTTGGTGATCTTAGAGTTCTTGCAATGTTAATGTTCTGGACGACTGATGTAATATATCCTTATTCACTTGTCCTGCCACAATCAGCGAAGTCCAGTGTACACTTGCGTTTATAAATATCCTTGCGTATGAAATCCTCACACGAAAATGATGCTGCTTTCTCCTATTACTTATCTTCTTGCGCTGCTTTCTCCACAATATATCGTCTTGTGCTGCTTTCTCTAATAATGGTGTTTCTTTCACCAATCACTCTTTTTCCAGGGAACAGGTTTCGTTAACACAGCTCCGCTGTTTTTGACAGATGCGTGGCCTTCACAAACCCAGCAAACTCCAGCAATTCGACAGAAGAACTTTAAACCTTTGATGAGGAAGAGCACTTTTTGTGTGCTCGCTATCTCCTTCGTTGCTGTATTAAAATAGCTCAATTATTGGCTATATAAACTGGTTAAAATGCACTTCTTTTTTGAAGCACGAAGACCATCACACACATGTGGAGTTTATAATCTCCCATGACATTCTGTCATAATAAAGTCCAAATTCAAGCTCTCACATTTCCCTCTCTCCGGAAAACCCAATGGTGCAATATTGCTGAACTGGGGATTTCCAAGTTCCAAACATAGATCTGACTTTGTTTACAACAATTTGGGGGGGAATTCCAGAATGACTTTCCACATCACTATCTTGCACGTACAAGGGGGTTTCCCATCTCATGACATACTTTCAGATTGTAAACAAAGTTAAATAATTAAATTAAATTACTCAGGGCACATCACAATGTGTAATAATTTTGCAATTCAATTAATACTTAAATTTGATGATATTTATCTACAGAGTTCCTATGCTTTTCTGTATAGTGGTCAATGCATGAGGATTTGGTCACGCTTGCTGGTCTTGATATGTCGTGCCCATGAGTCACGTGCGTATTTATAAAAGAGCATTTATAAATATAACCGAAGTACACTGACTACCAAGGCCGTCTTGGTTCTGAGCGGCTTGCATCTGTTTGCAAGATAAATTCTGTGCCATCCAATATTGCTTCTAATAGCTTTTATTTATGTCGTTTGTTTCGACAGCTGATACTCTATCCCAAAGCGCACGTCTTTGTCAAAATTTGAGAGGTTCTGTTATTTTACAGGGGTCTTTTATATATGCTCTACAATATCCTACAAAACACAACGACGAGCGAACCTCAGAGACTTTGTCAGGAGCTGGATATGATTTTACAATTTTCAGTTTGTCAGTATTTTGTCGCAATTCCGTGACATGACCCAAGTATTTCACTTTAACCAATTGAATACATGAATACAAAACCCACCAAAGTCCATGGGAAGTGATTTTGAGAGAAAAACCTATGTATCATTTTAATTCCTTCACTTAGGTTTACCTGGTCAATATGGTAAGTTTTACGTGCAAATAAGTGGATTAACCTGTATTAGGTATGACGATTAACATTTCAGGGACTTCGTGGGGATCATTTTAAATTTTGGACTTGGGTGGTTTTTTTAATCATATACAAAGACAACAATGTTAGAATGAGATTACCACTAGTAAGATAATACAAAATAAAGCACACATGTATGTATAATGTTGATAAGCATTCTGCCATGTAATTTAAACCATACACTTTCCTTTATTAAACCCATTTTTTTCAAAAGTCACTCTCTATCAATGAATGTGTTACAAGTGAACTTTTATACATACTGGATTTCAATCAATGTATTACAAGACTCAAATCATGGAATTGGGTGGTTCTTTCATACATGCTATTTTTCATATGTTCAATAGACACAGAGGATGAATTTGAGTTGTTCTTTCATACATATGACAGGCCTATGTATAGCAGCAATTTCCCATGCGTAACTCAATTTAGCCAACGTATGGACTTGGGTGGGTTTTGTATTCATATATTCAATTGTAAATACCTTTGGCTGTAACTTTAAGTGAACTTGACGCCATCGATCCAAAACTTGCCTATGATGACTTTTAGTTCTCGGAAAAGGACGTACTGAAAATGACATTTGGCATTATTTGAGACCACCGTGCTTTACAAACGCTGTGTGTGGCTGAGCTTTCTGTTAAGCACATTTACCAATATCCAGAGCTAGAGGCAAGGTCCAGAGTTGAGAAATACAGGTTTGTGAGCTCCAAAACTATCCAGTGCGTAGGTGTTTGAAAGCCTTAAGGTTAGCCGAGAGTTTTTCATGCGCTTGCTTTCAGAGGGGCGTAAGTTCATAACAGAAACAGCCATGCAGAAAATGAACAAGCGTACCGGGACGTAGGCCTACTTACAATAGAATATCGATCCACGGTCAAGACATGAAAAGGCTATGAAACTTGGCTTAGCTCGTGCCCGGAGCTCGGATGCCGGGGGGTGGCACAAGCCGTTTTCGGCAATTTTCACAAGGATTTTATAAATTCTTAAATTGATTGGGGGCACTTCGTCAAGCTACGCCCTGGAAAATGTGTTGATTTTGAATTTATAGGCCCTACTAATAGCCTTGATATCTTTGATGAAATCAATGCTGCTATTCCCCTGATTACAATGTAAGGGTAGGCAACAACAACAATATCAAAAAGCAATTATTTGTAAGTCGAATTTGGGATGAAAATCAACAGACAAATTTCTGAATTATATAAAGTGAAAAACAATCAATCACGATTCACTGCACTCAGCGAATCAATCAAATAAAACTAAAAAGAAAGGAGCAAGAAAGAATAAAGAAATAGTGAAAAAGAGAAAGAAAGAGAGAGAAAATGAACGAAAAAGAAAGAAAGAAAGAAAGAAAGATATGAAAAAAAAAGAAAAGAAAAAAGAAAGGGAGAAAGAAAAGAGGAATATTAGATTCCCAGTCCAACGCTCTATCCACTCGGCCATAGATCAACTTATGCAATTGACTGTTCTCAAAGCGGATGATATAACTATAATTGGATGCAATTACATATGATTACAATCGTGTCCGCATTATGGCTCTTAGAATAAACACGCATGTCGGCGCTGAAATTTTGAACGAACTGATGGAGGAAAACCTCGTTTTTTGCAAAACTAGCTTCAATTTGGAGTGAAAATCAAATGGAATAGCAATTGGCAGAATGTTGAGAAATAATGTAGGTATTCAGATGTCTAAATTAACGTCTCGTAATCAAGATATCGATAATTTCACAAACCAGCTTTTTCTCACGCAAATTCTCCAAAATTTTCCCCCAAAACGGGCTTTTAAAATTTAATCGGTACTGTATTTAGTTCTTCCCCATGGCAACATTATTTCTTTGATCGATTTCTAATACAATACGAAAAAGAAGAAAACAATCGCTCGGTGTGGATTTATACGGAGCGCACATTTGAAAAAACCCTCATGGAACGTGTTTTTTTGATTTTGTGAACATGGTGGGTAAAAATGCTTTAAACGAAGGATTTTCAAATTTATTCTAATAATTTGTATATAACACACACAAAAATGTTAAGCTACATCCAATGCACCAACATTTCACTCGCTGCGATATTTGATTACTGAGAAAACTCTGTTTTAGAGAACAACTTTATACATCTTTTATACGTTTTTTATACGTCTCTTTGTGTAACCTTAACTCACTTTTTGGCCATTTTGAGATTTTGGTACCAAAATAATCACCAACACCCACAGATACATTAAGCCACAAATATTTGACTCAATAAAACTTCGTATTGCAGATATTACACAATTCTACTTAGCCACGTCTCAATAGAGCAAATTGCATATTAGCCTGAAAGCTTTAACTCTGAGTTAAGGCTTTTTGGCCCCAACTGAATTTAGTTCAGACAATGAGATAAGTCTTTCTGGCCTGCACAATGTCTATAGTACCTCTCTCATTCTACCCCATAAAAGACACAATTTGTCCTATTTTGAGCCTATTAATGTTTCAGAGCAACACATATAGCAACCTTCATTGTACTTGATATTAACAATATTATGCTGAAGTACTGGACACTTGACATTAATCCAAGAATTATTTTTGATATTGAAGTATACATAACTATAATAGACAACTAAATGGTCATGGGCTTGTCTGGTAATTATAAATAAAGTATAATAACATATATAAGGTTTTAACACAAGTCAACACATACATAAATAACAGCTAGTGAAAAAATTGACTGACTATCCAGGATTTGAACCTGGGACCTTCGGATCACCGGACCGATGCTCTACCAACTGAGCTAATAAGTCAGATGGAGAAGAGCAGTGATGTTATTATCTATAGACCTTCAGTTCAATACCCGCCCTCTATCATCTTCTCATCCAAGAAGCTTTAAGAAAGAGGTTTGGAAATCATTCCGAAATCATATTTGAGACGGAGAAATAAAGTTTAATCTATGTGGTAAATTAAATATGAGAAAGGTTTTTAACACAAGTCAAGAGCTAATAAGTCAGATGGAGAAGAGCAGTGATGTTATTATCTATAGGCCTTCAGTTCAAGGTTTAATAATATTAAATTCCATTATTCTTAATCATAATTGACATTTGTTATATTGAATAGGCATTCCTTGTATTAAGTCTTTCTGGCTTTCAACCCTCGATTTATTATATTGTGTAACAAAACATACAATGTTCAATTCTAGACCTGAGCAATACCAGCAGCTCGTATCACCCTAATATACATATATTTAGCTATTTTTAACATAGAATTTCGTTTCTATATAAGTTTATAATTTTTTTCTGCTTTTTTTGTGGTAATTTTAATTCTATAAACTGTATATTTGTGTGCAAATTGAGGGCGCTATTTACATTTATTTTAAATTTAAATTAGTCAAATAATATGAGTTTTTCCTTACATTTCATAATGAAATGTTTTTTGAAAAACTCCTTGGCATTGGTTAGTCTTTTCTGACGTTCTAATTCCATTATACAAAGATGTCAACACAATAAATAGCGCCATCAGTGTTCACCGTTACTTAAAAATGACTACAGTTTTACATGCCATCGAAAAATCGTGGTGTATTAATAATATCAGGCAAACAAATTGTCACTGGCACATAAACCATGTGATTTCTTAAAAGCGAAAGTAAAACGGTAAATACCTTCGGTATCATACGTACAGGGAAACTCCAAGGGCTAGTTGATTCCGGATTAATATCTTGATCCAACAGTTTTGGATCATTATCAACTTGTTTACAATCTACTGGCGATGAATGTATTTCATTTATCGATATATTATTCAAATCAGGAAATTTAATTATTTTCTTTGATACTTCGGGATCATTATACTCGGAACCTCCACCATTAATTTTGTGATAATGACATTATGGGTTAGGGATCATCAGCGTTTTAAAGAGGTACCGGGATAAAAAAAATAGCTGGGGTTAGATCTTTTGTTTAGTAAATGGAACTGACAGGTTAAGCTTAGTGCGGTAGACGTCACCTTCTTCTTGGTAAACCGGTAGCTCATTTCATCTCTTCTTGTTTGGCATGGAATCCGTAAGGTTTCGTTTACCTCAAATCAAAACCGTGTTATCAGAGGTAATTACGTACAACAGTAAATCACGTCAAGAAACAACATAATAAATTATGTTTGTATAGGCCAGCATGATTATGTTTGTATATTTAATCGTCGGTCGCAACACATAGTGGCGTAGAGTGATTTTCCACATTTTCCGTTTCACATAGTGGCGTATAGGTTTAGAGCTAGCTATTATCCTATAATAGTTATTCCTTGATATTTATTAAAGATACAGTTTAATGGTTTGAACCATGAACTTCAATTTCAAATGGAATCGGGCCACTGAGAGGTAACAGTGGAGGAGTATCGACTCCGTTACTAGTAGCACATCCTTCAAAAACGTTTTGCCCGGAAACATATTTTGTCCTTCACGTACGCCACTATGTGTTGCGACCGACGTAATGATTGATACATTTACAACACTTACATTAATTATAACGAATAATATGCAAATATCAGCGACGGGGCATGAGCTAACTAACTAACATGAGGCTTTTCGAAGTGATGTGTTTCGCAGAGGAGAGAGAACAATACTCGCGTGCTAAGGACCCGGTGCTTAATCTCGCCGATTACCTCTGCGTCGTCTCGCAGCATTTCGATGGCTCTACTGCGTGTTGCAGTTTCAAGCCGCAGCACGCCGATGAATTAATATAGTGTAGCCATATACCTGGTTGCGAATTCGCGAGCAGTTATGTGCATCGAGTTCGCAACATCTTGCCATCTTCTTGCTCTGCGGTTTGCCATTCATTACTCAAAACCTTTATAGTAATGTTTATTGTAGTACTTACTTGAGTTTACTCACCGTGAGCAATTTGCGGATCAGTCGATATAATCCGGCAAAGAATATATATCGAAGGTCATAATGATATCATCCAAGCATAGAAATGGTATAAAGCACATTGGTGCTGCTTTAAAGGGTTTATAGGTGTGTGTTTTTTCTCTTACTTTTATCGGTTTCACCATTGTTTTATATAAATTATATATAGGATATAATTATATAGCATATATATTTCCCGTAAAAGGTTCTTGCCATTATACATTATTTGCAATAATACATGACCATTGCTAGTCTCTGACAACTTCATTTGATGAAATAAGAAAGCGTGCTTTCCTACCAAATTTACCATTTCGGGTCAAATGACGTCCTGCCACTCTTTAGTTAAACCGAAATATCTGTAACTCTTGGCGTAATGTACATGATGCATTAAGAAAGTACAGATGTTTTAAATAAAATTATTACAAATTCATCAGTATACTGGTATTAAGGGCATCATATCAGCCTATAATACTAGCCTCAGAGGACTAGCTAAATATAATTGCAAAATGACGGCATTGTTAACTTCAAACCAAAGTATCTATACCTTTAAAGGTGAATATGAAGTAGACAATGTCATCAAATTCCCAATGTAGTTAAAATTCAATATCTACATCACACTTCAAGACAAGCAGTGTATATTTTGACCGGACGCGAGGGAGAAACGCAAAATTTCTTCTCGACGTTTTTGTCAAACACATACTCCCGTTGGTGTAAAAGGGTCGCTAATTGATCAAATGGTTATGTAATTGAAGTATAATAATTAGTCCGGTGCTTAGTGTCTCCGTTAATAATAGGTTTCCTTGTCGTGCCAAAATATATGTGACCAGTGTCAAAACCGTACCAGAAAGCATTGCAAACAAACAAATAATGAAGGAAGCGTGGCAAAACCGTAACATAATGGTATGCTTTGTATCTCCAATATTTCCTGACAATTGAAAACCGGCCAAGCAGATAATCTTTTGTTGATTATTATTACCATCTCAAAGATATGTCTCGGATTTTCGTATGAAAATGGCATTACTTGTAAACTTATTACAGTCAGATGAAAACTGGTACAGCAGGCGTATTCACAATCTCTGCATGTTCTCTAAACTATCTCACTAGCTCCAGACACACTTTTTGGTCAAATTTGACTCGGAAAATGTACCAAAACTAGAAATCTCTTCAAATTCACTTGTAGTTTTAAGGCCTATATATATATAATTAATATTGGCGCATGTTTGATTTGATATCGACTCCTTTTCCATTTTTCAGTTGCAGCGAGGGTCTGAATTTGAGGGAAAATCAAAACGAAAGTCCAAATCAAGCTATTTCCCAGCAAACACAAAAAGGTTCTTAAAACGTTTGTTCAGATCTTTTTATAATAATAACATAAAATGTCCGGTTATAATAAAACCACGAATACGTTTTTAAAACGTTATTGTAAAATATTTTTGGCAAAGAATTTTGCAAAATATTGTGTCAATAGTTAAATAACATTCTGTTAGCATGGTTGGAATGTTTTGCATCACGTTTTCAAAAATGTATTAGGAATGTAAATCGTTTTATACCATTTATAGAACCCGATATTTAAACGTTTTCGGTAAAACGATGCGTGTGATGTTGGGTTGATCATGTTGATGCATCATTTTTCACACTTTGGTTATTTAGTTATTTTTCAACCAAATATTATTATATATTTCATTAACGAGCTCGACTTCCGAGCAGCAAATATTTGCATTGGACCTATTCAATATATTCAAAAACAAGATTCAGATCCGGGATTCAGATACTGCTTCTGGATCTTGTAAATGTAATATTTAAACAAAATGGCAAACAAATTAAATTTCGCAAACTGATTATAAAATATTCATGAAAATGTATAGGCCTACATTCATTTTATGGATGAGCTCGACTGTAAACATATTCTATGAATAGGCGCTTTTTTTTCAAAAATAACTGACTCAGCGTCAATAATTATCATGCATATAAATGCATGTTCTTATGGTGAAATAAGAAGGCAACATAATGATAAAAGACACACCCGCCGCGACCCGGGCGCGATATTTTTTTTCCTAGTCAACATTTGCATCACATAATATATTTACATGATATAGGCCTATATGAGGCTGGATTGAGCTGTGTTCAGTTTTATACGGCGGATTTATTGCCATAATTATTACCTCTTACTTAACAAAAGAAAAACAAATTTATTACAATTAAAATTCTACCAGGGTTCGAACCCACAACCTTTTGATTAACAGTCGAGATCGAATACCACTACGCTGTGAGTGCTTCTGCCAGAAATGCGTTTGTTCATCATACTTATTGATTACGGAATAAATCGCAAACACACGATATATATATATATTACTTGTCTATTACTAATAAATACGTATATAATCTCCAATCAATAATGAACCTTGCCTCCGACTATGCGGTTCCTATGCAAATGTTGACTAGTAAATTAATATAGGCGACCCGGGCCTTTTGCAATAAGGATTCCGCGCGGGTCAATATACCACTATAATACGCCACTGCTTTATGAGTGTAATTTATATCAATATGACGTTGCTATTTATTATTAAGCCAAAACAAAGAGCTTGTTTCTTTTGCCCGGTTCTTTTGCCAAAAGTTTGTGTGTTATGTTCGTTTGTGCTGAGGCTAAATTACATATCAATACCCGCTTTAATTCTCAGCTGGATTGTGGGGGAGGGTTAAGGGGGTACCAAATTTTTCTTGGTTGATTTGTCGCTAAGTGGCCAAAATTACGATATCAGATAAGAAGTTAAATTAAGAGTTCAAATTTGACATCATTATGATGAAGATTTTTTAATAATTGGTGTTACAGGTGCGGGTGGGATGTGTGGAGTGTTTGATTGGGGTGTGAGTCTCGTGTTTGGGCTTGCGGATGTGGATTGTTCATAATTCTAATTCTAATAATTCCAATGTTGTTGCTTCTTATGTAATGGTTTGTTCTTATTACTTGATATACTCTATTTTATTGTGATTTATATGTTTATATTTTATTTGCTTGTGTATACTCATTATGTCTGTAAAATACTATGTAGGGTATATGATCGGGCTGGGTAAATATGTTATAACAAATAAATTGATAGATTCCGATAGATATTGTATTATTCTTTAACTTTTTTCTGGCTTGCATCGTTAATTTCCGATCCTCGCATTTATATATTAATAGTGTCTCGCATTATCTTACGCCCTGCTAGAAGCATATAGGCCTATAGGTCGTCTCCTTCTTCATTATTCTTTAATTTGAATGCACGTTGTCTAAAATTAAAAGAAAACAATATATGCTGGCTAATGTGAAGTTTTGTTGAACAAATTACTTTTAATATATTATCATGCAAACGTCATCATGGTAAATAGCATTTGCTTCAAACTACAGCTATTTTGACTAACCTACCATAGGAGTAAAGTATGCACATAATTTTAAAATGTGAAAAATGTTGGGTTTGCAGCAGAGATCGAGTTAATGTGATTAAGTAAACATTGGCCTCATTCATCAACGCACTCAAGGATACTAATTTGTTAGGGCATTGTTGTCAAGTGTTATAAGCCGGTTGCGAGAAATGTAGGAGTTGGGCCGATCAAGCCGATGAACGGGTGACTGAACATGGCTTTTCATCGAGCAGACACACATTTTGTTAGTGCATATCGCAACAGTATTTTATTTCTCAGCATAGGCGCATCGGCTTGGGTCTGCGTCTTGGGTTGCGAGCACGCCGCAGACTTCATCGGCGAGATTAAGCACCCAGTCCTAACCCCCCTTTTAGAATCCTATTTTTACGAATCTACCTAATTTTCAGCCCGTTCCACGGAATAAAATATCTGTCAATGACAATAAACGCCCCATGCGCTAATAATTCGCTTCGCAGTGATTAGCACTCCGAATACAGATAATCGATTGATATTTGAATCCATGGAAAGGTTTGAAATTGAGAGAGTTTCATAAAATATTTATGTGGTCAATTGTCAAAATTAAGAAAATATGTAATAGTTGATTTATTCCTCAACCACGTCAGTTATCAAGTTATGTTTAGTTGTGGCGTTAAAATACCCAAACAATTAAGTTTCCGACGATACAGTTCTTTCACGGACACCCTGTTGTTGATGTTTGTATATAAAATATGCTAAAAAAAATGTTAAAATAATACCGACCAGTATCCAGTTCGCAGCTCAAGATCAGCGAATGTGATGTTAATTAAAAGACCATAGTGAGATGACAATGACGACTAGTCATACTGAAAATAATAATGGATTTATATACAAGATAAAATTGAAGAAACTGAGATCAGTAGAAACATCATTCCACTAACAAATTAAATTTTGGTAAATAATCAGATATACTATGAACCGCATCTAGAACGCTCTTGCTATGGCGAGAAGGACAAACTTCAGAGCAGGAAAATTACTACAACCAATGCAGTACATATATAATGTTTTCTTTAGATTAACACATTTTCTGTATACTTGTTTTTAATATCTTTATCTCTTGACAACAAACACCACAACTTTGTTTCCTGTAGGTGACCTGAACAACAAAATACGATTCTGTAATTTTGTTTAAGTCAGAATTTATCCTTATGCCTCTAATTGAATACATTGTTGGGCACGTCAATTACAAAATAGGTTTAATACGAATACACGTTTATGCAGTACTGATAGTTGATATTTCTTTAATTTTGCATTTTGAAATATTTTTAATGAAGTCTTTTTTAATCATATATCACTAATGTGATATGTGGAGCAAATGGCTGCAAGTGTCAGTGGTGCTCCTATAAAAGAGGGGTGACCCAGAAATAACAAATTACTGGATTTTTTTCAAATTAAAAAACAAAAACAAAACAAAAAACAACAACATGGCTCCAAAAACCGAAATGCTCGAGGCTTACGGGAAACAAACTTATTTTGTTTTGTCTTATATGATTATTTGATTACATAGTTTACTATTGTAATAATATCAGGCGCTACTTAATAAACATAATGATCGCCACTCCTATAAAATCTAATCATATCCCAAAATATAATACATGTAGAAGTTGATCGTCTCCCTGGATCATCTCTAGCTATTCTAAGGTAAGTTTTAATATGCTGTAAAACTACCTCTTAAGGCGTGGAATCAACCCCTCCGTCTGTGAAATAAAAATATAAAGAATGGTTTATACATCGTCAGTATGTAATTAGAGTTGACTTGTGATGCCATATATGGATTGTTTTCATGTCATTTCTCAATGATCACATAAACACTGTACCTTTGTCTTTCAAATAACACATGTAAAAATGACATTACACACATGATTACGTAACATCATTAGCATAAAGTCAATAGACTATGGACACTGCCAAATCACGCAAAAAGGCGGGCCTTTTAAATTACAGCAAAGGCACGTGTTTAAAATGTCCAAGAACAGCAAAAGTACAAGGTGCATATGGCTAGTGTTAGGCAGGAATAAACACTAGGTCCTCATTTTGCTTTTGGTAAAATATGAGCCTTGCCATTAAACTTGGGTGAAAATGGGACGTCTGGGAACTTCAACAATTGAATGGAAGCAACATTATTCTGCAACAATGGCGAAAATGAAAAAGCAGTTATTACAAATGACATTGATTATTTCCAAAATGAAACAGATTAAAATGTAATGACTGGTCACGTGTGAGAGCTGGTACGCAGTACGATGATAACTGGTGCAAATCAAACAACAATCTGCGCATGCGTAGGTGGGATGATCGATATAACATGCTGGAAATTGCAAAATTCCAATTACAAAATGCTATGAAAATTTAAATTTAAATATTCATATGAATTTTCATGAATGATCTCAACCTCAAATCAACAGATAAATTTCTCATTCAAACGATGGCCTCTCTCTCTCTGTACTACTACTTTTTGTATAAATGTAACAATAGTAGAATGACAGTTATATTTTAATCACGGATTCAAATATTTTCTAGGGAGACACCCGTTTTAATGTTTGGGGATTAGTCAAGAGAACTGGCAAGAAAACTTAAATTTCCACGTTTGCTATTTTTTTGTCAAAATCAAACATATTTGACCACGCATTTTAAATAAACTAAAACCTTTACAGCCCAACAGACATGGTTAAATGAACTAGTAATTTGTGTTCTATAACGTTTCCAAAAGACAGCATTCTCCATACTTTAATTCCCAAGAAAATATAAAATATACAACAATACCTCATTTCAGCCTCTTATTTTCCTTAACAAAAACGACTCATTTTCAGCAGGTGACCCTAGACCATTGATTTTATGCTAATGCTGTTACGTAATCGTGTGTGTGATATAATTTTTACATGTGTTGTTTGAAAAACAAAGGTACAGTGTTTATGTAATCATTGAGAAATGCCATCAAAACAATCCACATATTGCGTCACAAGTCAACGTATACCGTAAAGATTCGCCTAATGGCGCGTATGGGCCCTTGATATAACCAGAAAACAGAAACTATAAGTGCCCTACCGTAAAAATCGCACCAGCAAAGGGTACGGACCCTTAATTCTTGTTGTGATATTCAGAGGAAAAGTGCCCCAAAGGCAAAGGAGCCCATGTTTGCCATTAGGCGAATCTTTACGGTATAACACTCATTATGGGTGGTAGACTCATCTCGTAGATACTGGTTATTTTTGTCTTCTGGAACACAGCATCTTATGTTTAAAATATGGGATGATGTAGAAACAAAGGCCTGATTATTAACTAATCATGTTTTTGTTACACTAAATGTAAGGTACACCGACTTGATGTGGGGAAACAAGTAAAATACAGACTGGAAAGTAGGGGGGGCAGGTTTATCACTTATGTGGGCCTTGGAACTGGTAATGTTGGGCTATCGAACATTGCCTACTTCTAATGCCTACATTTGCTGTTTTTGCCCCCCCTGCATACTGTCCAGTCTGTACAATAGATGTTATGATTTTTGACCAAAAATAACATCCTGTACAAAAAACAATATGGTTTTCGAAACAAGCATGCTACATATATGGCTGTTCTGGATTTTGTAAAAGACATAAGTGAGGCTATAGATAATGATATGTATACACTAGGTATTTTTATGGATCTATCGAAAGCCTTCGATACCATAGACCACGATATATTACTCAGTAAGCTGTATCACTATGGTTTTCGTGGCGTATCACACAATTGGTTTTCAAATTATCTCTCTAATAGGAAACAATATGTATCGTATAATAATGTTGTGTCATCTAATGAAAATGTAATTTGTGGTGTGCCCCAGGGTTCAATACTGGGGCCATTACTTTTCATAATTTATATGAATGATATTTGTTTTACATCCAAATTATTATCATTTATTTTATTTGCTGACGCAAATACACAACTGTATTTCATACTGATCGTGATGTAAATGTGCTTTATGATACAATGAACTGTGAGTTAAAAGAAGTATGCAATTGGTTCAAATGCAATAAATTATCACTCAATGCATCAAAAACAAACCTTATGCTTATAGGAACAGCATATCGAACAAAACACGCTCAAATAAATGCTGATATTCACTTAGATGGTTGTAAATTAACTCGTGTTTCTACTGCAAAATTCTTAGGTATAACAATTGATGAGAATTTGACGTGGAAATCACAGATAAATGAAATTTATAAGGTGTGTTCGAGAAATATAGGTGTCTTAAATAAAGTTAAGCACTTCTTGCCAAAACAATCATTGTATCAATTGTACTGCTCCCTAATTTTGCCTTATATGACCTATGGAATATTGTTATGGGGTAATGCCAGCAAAGAGTACCTTGTAAAAATTTTAAAAAAAAAAAAAAGGGCTTTAAGAATCATCTCTAATAGCTCTTATCTATGCCATACAAAGCCTTTGTTTGAAAACTACAATACCTTAAATATTTTCGAATTGTACAACAAAGAACTGGGTATATTTATGTATAAGTATAAAACTGGTTTACTTCCTCAATCCTTTGATAATTTATTTACAGAATTGGAAAGTATTCACAAATATGATACGAGAAACAAGACTGATTACAGACTCGAAATACACAAAATTAAATCTGTATTAACTTTGGGACCGAAACTTTGGAACTCGTTCCCCCATGATATTAAAGCGGCTCGAAATTTAAATTATTTTAAAAAGCTTTTGTCGTCTTTTCTCATGGAGAAAAATCTTAGCATATGAAGAGCTTCGTTTCAAAACCCCTTACATCCACTTTTGGCCAAATTGAGTTATTGGCATAATATTATAGTGTGGGTAAAAATACACATTTTGGTGGTTGTTTGACCTTCATACTACCTTCACTTCCGGAGTTATCGCATATTTCCTGTTTATGAAATCTTAGGGAATTTCCGGAAATCTGAACTTAAAATGAATATAGAATTGTTTTGTTTTAAATTTTTTGATGTATAATGGTAGCCTGGAATGTTCTTTACCTATTAAAACCAAAAGGAACTGTTTTTGGGTCACTATGTTTGAAAAAATCATTTTAATTAACAAAAGGTGTATCTTCGGAAATACCCAAAAAATGCCATTTTCCCGAATTTAATTAAAAATTCATAATTAAAAAAGTAAATGAGATATTTCAATTTTTCTTTTTGATTTTTAAAGCATTAGTCAAGTTACATAATGTAGTGCAAACAAATGGGCTCAAATTTGATTGCAAAGGTGGTTTCTAGAAAAGGGTAAATTTATTTTGTTGCAAAACCCCTTACATCCACAAAAGGTGCGATATAAAATAAATAATAAAATAAATAGGAAGCCTTGAAAATTGTCCCAAACCTATCCTTTTAGTTTCTATTCATCAACACTTTATCCAATCCCAAATTGAATCAAATCGAACAAGTAATAATTGCACAATTAAAAAAAGCTGTTTTTCTCAAAAAGTCAAAAGTGGATGTAAGGGGTTTTGCAACAAAGCTCTTCATATACTATATCTTTGTTGTAAATTATGTATCAGTATTTGGTACATGTATATAATTGGTTTAGGATTTGTTGAAACTATTTTTCTTATCACATCCGTAATTCTGACTTATTGATCAAATGATTTATTTTTTGTGAGTTATTTTCCTACATTACCTTGCTTTTGTTGCATGAGACATCTGTTTTGTGTGTTTGTGTAAATGTATGTATCTGTATTTGAGTGTAATTCTTAATTTCTGTAATTCTAGTATTATATTAATTAGCCTAATATTTCTTTTAAGGTGGTGTAACGCTCAATTCAGGCTTTTGCCTTTTGTTACATCTCCGCCATCTTTTTTTAAATTCTATTTTGCCGTTTTGTTAAATTTGCTTGCATGTATTTTGATATGATGGAAATAAATAAAATATGTATGTATGTATGTACTTGTTTCTCCACATCAAGTTGGTTTACCTTGCTCTCTTTTCAACCTGATCAGAGTTTTATTCTAACGATATCACATTCATTCTAATTGAAAATGTTATGCTAGGAAAAGTTACCTTGTTCACAAATAATTCCATAGTAACCACCAGGACAGCTACAGTATATACCAAGACCTTCGGTATCTTCCATGCATGTCCCTTCGTTAAGACAGGGACAGTGGTTTGCGAAGAGAACATCTGAAAAATAAGTTACAATTGTGTTCTTCATGTTCATGATAGTGTATAATACTAGAACACATGTTTTGTTAATGATATTGCATTTTAAGAGCACTCATGCTAAAGGGGTGATTCATTGGCGCACACTCTCTTCGTTCAAGCAATTTATTTATTAGAATCTAAACACTTTAGTGTCACAATAGTTAGATTTAATGCAAATGTTCCTGGGACTATTATTGTGGCATTGTTTTGAGTCAGTTTCGAATCATTATAATAGAGGGTGAGACCCTATCCCATAACCGTCCCAATCCGTTGGTGTTTTTGGTTTCATAATCTACATTAAATGTAATATTAATTCTTTGATATTATTCTTACTTGGCAGACAAGCATGTCGAGTGTCATCGAAGAGACATATGGAGGTATCCGAGCACGGCATATCAGAACACGGATGATCCGGGGTGATATCTTGTGCTGTAAAATGGTAACCAGAGCAAACTATTTAGCTTCCGACCCAAATTTGTGTTGTGATACTTATAAACGTACATAAATTTATTGATTTATTCGTTTTAAAATTTTGTTATAAATTTCAGTACTTTTATTCTATCAACTCACATTCAGTTACAGTCACATTGAACTCGCAAACAGCCTCATTGTCAGCGACATCAGTGAAGGTGTAGGTAACCGTTGTGACACCAACTGCGAATGACGATCCGGAATCGTGGCTTTGAGTAATATCAACGGGAAGGTTCGAGTTGTCTCTTGACGTCGGTGGTGTCCAGATTACTTGTACGGTGGAACTGCCTGAAGTTAAAGTTTGCACTAGATTTGCTGGGCAGTTATTGACTTCAGGAGATGTCGTATCTATATTATAATTCGTATTATAATTATTCAACATAGTATTGTTATGTAAATTATAAATAAAATATTTTCATCCAATCTCATTGGACTTCATCTGGCAACTGCAAATATGGTCCGGTATTGATCGTAATCGGAGACCGGTCATGTGTTTATAGGCAAGGAATATTGACAATTGACGCGATTCCAAATACAGCGCGCCACCTACGATCACGCCTGGCTGATCTACTTCGCGCAGAGCATCATGGGTAAAAGTCGACATCCATGACGCGTCGACGATGAACCATCGACCCTGGAAACGGAAACGAGTGTTGCTATCGATTACTCAACCACTTTTGTTTATTTACGTTGATGATGATCAGCTGTTGATTCAACCCTCCGACGAATTTTTTTTCATTTCTGCCTCCTTTTTAAAGTTAATTTCGACAGTCATGGTTTAGGCCTACCTCTGTGAATGTTCAGAGTAGGGTGCATCAAAAGCCCCTCATGTCAACCATAGTTTTTCTACCTAGTGTCAAACTGTGCCATTAAACTAGAAAATCATACCCTCCAAATTTAAAGTCAATCGGAGGTCGGGAAGGGGGTCCACCGTGAGCTTAAAGTTCGGACAGAGGCAACCAGTAAAAGTTCGGCCGGCAGCTATTGAATTATATATACAGTTATACATACATATTAATAGCTGCCTTTAGTGAATGTTTTATAGTACCTCATATCTCAGACAATACTCAATAAAATGCAAATCCATTTGAACTAAGCAAAAAGGCAGCTATTTTCAGACATATTTGAGGTCATAATAATAGCTGCCATGTGCATGTTTCTCTATTTACAGTTGTTTCTGCATGGAAATTGGATCCATCACGCGCTACAAGCTTAAAGTTTGTGTATGATAGGTGCCTTTAACTAAATGATAAATCAATCAGGCAGCTATTTAGTTTTCATTACTTTATACTGCACATCACTGTGGCTGCCATATGAATAACAATGTAATAAATTGCTTAATATTTATCAGTCCATATGATATGCTTTCTCAGATTAGGTGTCTGTTTTCTATCTTGCTCCACTACTTTCAAGACATTCGATTATGTTCCTCACTCTGGGCAGTAGCAAGGATATCTGTATGAGTTTCACAACACTTTCTACTGCATCATTTACCACATTGACGGCTCTAATATTGCTAAGCGATAGCAGTAAAGCTACGGACTCAGGCCAATCAACTACATTCAAGCAGTCAAGTATGTCCAAACTGTTGTATAGTATCAAAATCTCTCTAATGCAGAATCACATGGAACAGCTTCCGCAAGTCACTGTGACAACAAAGCACCAGCTACTAAAGATATGTGAATTTGTTGTATTTGCAACAATAATCTAAAGTTCCTGCTGGATAACATGCAGTGTTGCTTCTGACCCGCCATGGAACGATCTTCAGTTGTACACGCGCCCCCTGCAGTATGCCGAAATCAATTTCGGTGTTGCAACAAGTGCACGCAAACCCACACAGCCCTGAACTGACATCTGTGGTACATGTATCTCACCGAAGAGATGGCACCGCTTGCTGTCTTCAGTGGAAAGATACCAGTAACAATAGAGACAGGCTTTAGCGAGAAGGCTACTTCATCTTAAACCTGATGCAGCAGCACTAAAGCCATGTATTCACTTGGCGCAGGCTTTGGAAAGCCAAAGTTCCCTGACCCTGAGAATGAGAATATCACTTAGTCAACAGTCGTCCACGCTGATTTTGCAGGCAAGGTTCACTATGAACATCCTGCAGATCAATAACAAATTCCTAGCAGACAATGCTGACACTTGGCCCGAGTCCTCAGTTTATCTGCAATTGCTTAGCAATGTTAGAGCCGTCAGTGTGGTAAATGATGCAGTAGAACGTGGCGTGAAACTCAGTGCAGATTTCCTAGCTGCTGCCCAGAGTGAGCCGGAAACATAATCAAAATGTCTTGCAAGTGGTGGAGCAAGATAGAAAACAGACACCTAATCTGAGAGAACATAAACTGAATGATGCTACCTAATTTGCCAATATCATATCGACTGATAAGCATCATAGATAAGGTCGCATGTCATGAATTGGTCATCTTTTGTGTAACATGATGTAAAATGAGAAAAATATCACCAATTTTGATTCAATTCAACACAACTTTTAATGAATACATTTTAGACTATTATAAGTATATATTTCTGGAAAGCTTATATTACAAGGATGCCAAATCAACAAAGCATAACATAACATCATAATACAGGGTGGACGAGAAATATACAGGGTGGAACAACAACAAAATTAGCATCTTTCTTGTCATGGTGAACCCCATATTTGTCCTTTTCTGAAAGCTATGTAGTTCAAAATAAATATGGATTCAGAAAGACATTGCATAGGTCCTTCAAACAAATTAGGAATAAAGAGTTTAGTATCCCTTGCGTTAAACATACAGGGTGGTCAAAAATTGTAAAATAATTTCGCAATTTTTATGACATTTTTCAATCAAAAATTATTTCCTCCATTTCTGGCACTAAAACTAATAGCATAATTGAATTCCTCATCAAATTTCCTTTAAAATATGTGTTCTTTTGAATAAGCAGGGTGACTCGGGCAAGAGATAGTCCATTTAGAAATGCCGGAGCATAGTATGCACACTTTGTACAGTAACATATAGGGAAAACTGTCTTAATTAGCATTTAATTAGGCAATTAGTTGGTTACATCTTTTGTTACAGTTGATGTACTATGAGGTAGATCTACAATCCAGGATGATATATGTGCAATTTGAGGTCCATGCTAGTTGTACTTTTCAAGATACAAAGGTTTGAAGTTTGCCATATTTTCACAATTTTGTGTATAACCCTATGGGGCTCTCCCGAACCGGCTCTCCCGAACCGGCTGCTCCATTGACACATCTTACATATTGAGGTATGAATCTCAAAGTACTTGTTCAATTGACTTGGGGTTTTTTGTATATGAAAAAGAACATAATTATCTACAAAATGACACCAAACTTTCTACAATAGGTATTATACTTTTAGAATAAACCTAATAACTTGAAGTGTGAAGAAAGCGTTTTCATGTTACGGCTGCTCCATTTTTGGGTTGACCTATTTGTGACATGCGACCATAAGTACATATACATGTATTACATTGTCATGATTGTTATTCATATGGCAGCCACAGTGATGTTCATTATGAAGTAATGAAAACTAAATAGCTGCCTGATTGTTTTGTCATTAGTAAAAGGCACCTATAATGCACAAACTTTAAGCTCGCAGCACAAGATTGACTCATTTTCCATGCAGAAATGGCTGTAAATAGAGAAACGTGCACATGGCAGCTATTATTATAACTTCAAATATATCTGAAAATAGCTGCCTTTTTGCTTAGTTCAAATGGATTTGCATTTTATTGAGTATTGTCTGAGATATGAGGTAATATAAAAACATTCACTAAAGGCAGCTATTAATATGTATGTATAACTGTATATATAATTCAATAGCTGCCGGCCGAACTTTTACTGGTTGCCTCTGTCCGAATTTTAAGCTCACCGTGGACCCCCTTCCCGACCTCTGATTGAATTTAAATTTGGAGGGGATGATTTTCTAGTAAATGGCACAGTTTGACACTAGGTAGAAAAAATATGGTTGACATGAGGGGCTTTTGATGCACCCTAGTGTTAGGCCTATTCCTACACAAAATAATGGGCATCAATTAACCCTTATTTTCAAACTTTTCCGAACCCGATCCGAGGCGCTTGGGAAAATCATACTTTAGGCTCTCGTTAACAAGAAAAGAAAACACTGACAAATATGATTGGGGATAGGCCTACTTAGACCCTCATGAATAGGCCTATATCCTTAAAAAACCCCAATTTTTAAACCTTGTTTGTTTTAAGTAAAGTAGGCCTACATGTAATTCTCAATATTTAGAATAACGAAATATTCAATACATATTTTAACAGCATGGACAGCGTAAAGCATTTATTTTTTGATACGATTAAAACGTTTTCGAATTTCAAATGTACTCTACTCCTATTCAACCATCTACGGTTAAAACTCGATGTCAAAAATGTTGATGTCTCTGATCGACCATCTAGGCCTATAAACCCGATGTCAAAATGTCAATTTTCGAGTTTTGGTAGGCCTATAGGCCTAATAGCAAATGCTTTTGATGCAAGACAATTTCAAACAGGAAATTTAATCTAAAACGCAAATTCGTGCCTTTTTTATTTCTTGTTTGGATAACCTTTCCCATAATTATTACCATGCGTGATACATGATTAAGATAAAAGCTTTTGGTTTTCATAAATGTTTTGAACGCTTGTCTTATTTTTATTTTTTAAATTTTTTTTTCCTAACCTAGGCCTAACCTTTTTACAAACTTGAATAGATATGAATTAATTGTTTTAAAGCATTTTTCGTGTGACGTTTTGAAACGCTCTTTGTATATATAGCATGATGTAGGCCTACTGTATGATCACGAAAGGTCGTAAATTTGGAAGCCATTTCCTTCTATATAGCCCTATAAACAAAACACTTTGGCTCCAATGTATAATGTCGGGAGAAAATATATACTTGCACTAAACAAATAAACCTGTTAATTTTTAAAATAAACTCTCGTGGTGCAATTCTGTCAACAAAATTACATAGGCTTATGAACCGGGGGGCTGGGGGCTCAGCCCCCTCAATAAATTTGGTGCGGGGGCTCGAATAGGCCTACCCTTCTGTATGAATAGGTACGTTTTCATTTTCATTTAGGCCTATAATGGCCTCCAAACTACATTGTTAAGCATGTTAAGTAAGTTATCTTGTTTTTGTCAAAAACATCAACTGCAAAATTTTAATCTTTCCCATTTTCTTTTTCTTTTTAAAAAACATGTATAGGCCTAGGCCTAGGTGTTTAAAATTGTCCAATTGAATATTTAGTCGAAAAAGTTTTTGATTTTTCAATGTTGTGCCGACCGAAAATATGACTAAAAAGAAACTCATTCCAACCAACGTGTGTTATTTGGGAGTAGGCCTAGGCCTACATTAAGAGTAAATTTCCTTGGGTTATGAATTATTAAAGGGGAAAGATGAAATAAAGATGGTATGACATGCAAGAAAGCGGAAGTAAAAATAAAATATGAAAAAGAAACATGAATTAATATTAAAATCGGGCATGACAATTGTCAAATTTAAACCTTAATTGTGACACGATCTGGTTCATGGGGGCCAAAGGAGGCATTTTTGAAAATTGTGTTACTGTAATTATTATACATTACACGTACAATAGGCTATCATTTTAAACTGAAAACTCCAAAGGTCTAGCATACTTGGTTCTAAAGTTATTAAGTTTTTTCATGCATATTTTCTTGACATGCCTTAAAATAATGATCTTTTAAAAATTCATGTACTCTTTTGCAGTTTGAAACTTTCTTCATCTTTATTATAACAAAAAATCAATGTTATTTTTATGCGGTAGGCTATAATGCCTACAAAGTGTTTTTATTGCGATCGTAATTTTTTTAATGTTTGATAGTAATATAGTTAAAAATACAAATTTAGGCTAAAAATAAAATAAGGACAAATCAAATAATTACAATAATAACAAAAACGGCAAACCAATGTGATGCATGTTTATAAGTAATGAGACATTAAGAATCTTTTTAAAATTTACTTGAATTTCTTTTGCTGTATGCCTATCCCGCGGCGGGCCGCTATAAGCGCCTTCGTGCAAAAAAACCCCCATTTTTAGAAAATGTAGGCCGATTACAAAAACGCAACACCTATAGTAAGGATGTTCTTATTATGCTGGTGTTATATTATTATCGTATTGAACAAACAATAAATTCAGAAAGAATTAAAACAATTTATTCTAATAACCAAAATAAAACCTATGCGTTTTCCATTAAAAAAAAAGACAGGCCTAGGCCTACTTCGCATTGACTAGGCTCGCGCGTATGGGGCTGAAAAGCATCGTAACAAAAAGGGCGGTTTTAGAAAATGTATGCCTATAACAAAAAGGAAATTTAGAAAAGGACATCTGTGAATATCAAACTGCAATATTTCACTTCAACACAGAAAATCTCAAAAAAATTCAAAAAGTACTAAAACATTGTGTTTATAGAGTAATAATCACAAACATGGTTGATGAAAAGGATGTCGACCCCAGACACGGAAATGCCAATTTTCACTGCCGTCGTTGGTGGCGCGCTGTATTTGGAATCGCGAGAATTGGTGAATCCCATGCGTGTGAAAGTTGAAATCTCAGGCCCCCTCGTTTGTTACCCGGGGTTTGTTAAGGGATGGCTTCTCCACTCGTTTCCAAATCGCTTCTTGAACGAACTACGATTACGATTACGATACCGGAGCATATTTGCAGTTGCCAGATGAAGTCCAATGAAATTAGATGAAAATTCGCAAAATTCAAAAAGTCAGTCCAGTATTCATAATTTACCTTCTACGACTGGATGATTCATAATATACAACATAGTTGATTCAAGATAGTATTGTTATGATTTGTCTTTGAAAATATGTGTCATGTTTGTTAGAGTAGGCCTACTCATTCCTTTTTGCCAAGACATTGACATCAATGTAACGAACGTCCGTTCCTAGAAATGTTTATCTGGCTAGCTAATCTTGAAATAACTAGATAGAAAACTCCTTGACCTTAAAAGGTTTAAAACTATTATTAATTTATGACACATCAGCACAGTCCGAGTTGTCCCCAAAATAAACGAAAATAGGGCATTACTATTTTGTTCAGTCGTTCAATTGTCTTGAAACACATAAATCACATATAAATAAGATGCGCAGAATGACGGCAAAACGATTTAATGAATTTTAATACATTTGCTATAAATTTCTTGCGTTTTGTGATTTGATAATAAGACCAGTTTTTGAGAGCAGGTTTGGGACATTTTGACCTCTGACATATCGGGAAAATCTCTGTAATTATTATTAATTAATTTATTATTGTAATAATGTTATCATTGATAGCTAATTTATAAAATAACCATGTTTTAGGGTTTGTTTTTATTCTAGTAAAACATTTTTGATTTGATTTTGTACGCACAAAAACCAATTTTTCTGAATTTTCTCGATAGGGCAAAGTGTCCGAAAACTGCAAAAACTGTCCCACAATGCATTGCAAACTTTCAATGCCGATTTGGCTTATTAATACCACTTACCAGCAACAGTAATCAGAAATATGCAATTGGCTGTGTTTCCACTGTCATCTGTAAACACATACTCAACTATAGTTTCCCCGATAGGAAAGGTAGACCCTGAAGTATTCGTTCTTGTGGCAATAATAGTTCTTCCCTGGCTGTCAATCCCGACTGGTTCTTGCCAGCTTACTCTTCTGTTTGGACCAAGACCCAAGTCGACTGTTATATTTTGTGGACATCCTTCAATGTCTGGGGATATATCTATAAAAATATATTATTTGTGTTTTGTTTTTAATTGGAATTAAGTTTTATTTTAAGTGGATTTCTTTATATTTACACAATTGTTCACAATCGACACGTTAAACACATCAGAGCATGTCCATGTATGAAACCTAACAACAGGAATATGAACACGTTTATTATCCAATACGAAATATTGGAATGATCATTCTGTATTTGAAAGAAGAATGCAAACATGGCAAAGTGAGCACCGTATTCGCCCATCCAATTTGACCACCAATTCAAGGTGCCAAATTCTGCAGAGTATACAAATGCTGATTTCCATCGCATTCATGTGAAAAACTCACATTTGCACTATTTTGCAGCAATAATCATTATTAAAAAATAGAAAGTAGAAAAAAAAACATCTTAAAAATATCATTTTAATTAAGTATGCCACAAAAATCACGTCTTTTCATGTTTATGGAATTACCGTATATCTGAGCCCATATCTATGACACCCTTCATATTTGCCGTACACAATTCGTGTATACTAACTATTACATGCGTCAAACCGTAAATAATGACGTATATTTTGCTAGCGATATTCATTAAGATTTTATGTACACGTACGTCATATTAGTAGCATGGCGAATACATGCGTTTAATGTGTGCAATAATGAATGAATGAATGAATGAATGAATGAATGAATGAACGAATGATATATAAATGAATTAATGAATTAATGAATTAATGAATTAATGAATTAATGAATTAACTCGGACCAAGACCCAAGCCGACTGTTATATTTTGTGGACATCCTTCAATGTCTGGGGATATATCTATAAAAATATATTATTTGTGTTTTGTTTTTAATTGGAATTAAGTTTTATTTTAAGTGGATTTCTTTATATTTACACAATTGTTCACAATCGACACGTTAAACACATCAGAGCATGTCCATGTATGAAACCTAACAACAGGAATATGAACACGTTTATTATCCAATACGAAATATTGGAATGATCATTCTGTATTTGAAAGAAGAATGCAAACATGGCAAAGTGAGCACCGTATTCGCCCATCCAATTTGACCACCAATTCAAGGTGCCAAATTCTGCAGAGTATACAAATGCTGATTTCCATCGCATTCATGTGAAAAACTCACATTTGCACTATTTTGCAGCAATAATCATTATTAAAAAAATAGAAAGTAGAAAAAAAAAACATCTTAAAAATATCATTTTAATTAAGTATGCCACAAAAATCACGTCTTTTCATGTTTATGGAATTACCGTATATCTGAGCCCATATCTATGACACCCTTCATATTTGCCGTACACAATTCGTGTATACTAACTATTACATGCGTCAAACCGTAAATAATGACGTATATTTTGCTAGCGATATTCATTAAGATTTTATGTACACGTACGTCATATTAGTAGCATGGCGAATACATGCGTTTAATGTGTGCAATAATGAATGAATGAATGAATGAATGAATGAATGAATGAACGAATGATATATAAATGAATTAATGAATTAATGAATTAATGAATTAATGAATTAATGAATTAATGAATTAATGAATTAATGAATTAATGTATGAATCTTAAGTTTATCACCAAAGAGTTCCTAGATATCTTACTTGTAGTAGTTTCACAGTATGATCCAGTAAACCCTTCTGTACATAGGCAGAAATAAGTCCCTCCGTCCCCATTGTAACACGTACCTTCATTCATGCAGGGAGAAGAACTGCAACCTGAGACAACTGATCAAAAGTCAAAAGTTACAAGATACTTCAAGAACCTGATATAGCTTATTCTTCTATGCATGTCTGTAGGAAGAGTATGTGGGTTGAAACCTTGCATCATTTTCAGAAAGATGGAAACAGGCGTTTGAAACTTAACAATGGCGGCGCCAGGATTTTTTGTCAGGGGTGGGGGCATGGGGAAGTGAAAAGTAAAAAGTAAACATTTTTCGTAATTTTGGAATTTTACTGGGGGAGGAGGACAACAGTTTGGACTGGTGGACTCATGCCCCCTGGCACTGCCACTGAAATTTAAAGACCCATTCAGTGACCCAGCTCAAGTGTAAATATTAAAATTATTTATAAATTGCTTAAAAGTGATGGATAGGTCTTCAAGATCTGTATTTGAAAGAAGAATGCAAACATGGCAAAGTGAGCATCTTATTCACCATCCAATATATGACCACCAATTCAAGGTGATAAATTCTGCAGAGTATACAAATGCTGATTTCTATCGCATTCATGCTAAAAATTCACAATATTTGTCATAAAAATACCAGGCAAACACAGCTAGGAAGTTAGCACTTTGAGTGGATTCTAACAATACGTCCTCTTCATCAGCAATAGTCTCATGGCATAGATGCCACTTACCCAGGCTACTTGGGCCCAAGAATGATTCAAATTACCTTTAACAGCTTGACCAACATTTTAGTCTAACGAAATCACATTCATTCTAATTGAGAATGTTATCCAATAAAATGTTACCTTGTTCACAAATAATTCCATGGTAACCGTTAGGACAGCTACAGTATATACCAAGACCTTCTGTATCTTCCATGCATGTCCCATCGTTAAGACAGGGACAGTAGTTTTCGAAGAGGACATCTGAAAAATAAGTACACGTTTATTCTTCATGTTCGTGATAGTGTATAAGACTAGAACACATGTTTTGTTAGTGATATTTTAAGAGCACTCATGCTAAAGGGGTGATTCTTTGGCGCACACTGTCTTTGTTCAAGCATAATGTGTCAATAGTTAGATTTAAAGCAAATGTCCCTGGGACTACTATTGTGGCATTGTTTTGAGTCAGTTTCGAATAATTATAGTACGGGGTGAGACCCCATCCCATAACCGTCCCAATCCGTTGGTGCTTTTGGTTTCACAATCTATACAAGGACATGAAATGTAATGATTATTAACTCTCTGATATTATACTTACTTGGTAGACAAGCATGTCGAGTGTCATCGAAGAGACAAATGGAGGTATCCGAGCACGGCATATCAGAACATGGATGATCCGGGGTGATATCTTGTGCGGTAAAATGGTAACCAGAACAAACTATTTAGCTTACAGCCCAAATTTGTGTTATGATTATTATAAACGTACATAAATTTATTGATTTAATTCGCTTTACAATTTTGTTATAAATCTCAGTACTATTATTCTACCAAATCACATTCAGACTGCCATGAGATCAGGAAGACTTATATGAATGATGGTCAAGCTACACCAGACCGGGACAACCCGGAAACGGTGTAAGGCGATCGCTAGATACCTCAGTGTCAGCGCAGCCATTGGCTCAAATTATTGTCTGGAAGTAGCGCGCTCGAACTATTTTGCAACGATAGTGGTTTGCCGATTTGCTGAGGTATCTGGCAATTGTCCCAGCCATCTTTGGTTTCTTATCATTTTTTATTTCTTCTTCACTTTTGTGCAATTATTGCATTACTATGCTTCGATTGTATTATATATGTTGTGTATTACTGTGGTTATATGTGCAATTAAAGATATGAACATTTAGTTAGTTAGTTAAATAATTAGTTAAATAATTAGTTACTAAGGTACCCAGCAAATGTTTTCGACATCATTCGTAAAAGGTTAGAAAAGGTTGCCAGAAAACGTTTATATGTCGGGTTATATAAAGGACATATATTATAAAGAGAATAAAACGTTTTCATAACATTCAAAAACATTTGTTGATAACCTACTGCAAATATTCTAACATAATGTTATTCAAGTGTTGACAAAATATTTGGCAAAACATGTTTGCAAAAAATATTTTTAGAAACATTGTTGTAGTGTGTTTCCACATAAAACGTTTAAAACGTTTCCATGACCTTGAAATAACTCGACATTTATTAAAACTTTTTTCATTTAAACCAAACCCCAAAATATAACATGCTTAAAACGTTTTAAAAACATTTTTGTGTTTGCTGGGTAGGTAGATAGTTAGAGTTGTGTATTATTATTATTATTATTATTATTATTATTATTATTATTATTATTATTATTATTATTATTATTATTATTATTAATATTATTGAATGAATGAATGAATGTGATACGAATGAATGAGTGAATGAAAGTTAAGTTTATCACCAAAGAGTTCCTAGATATCTTACCTATAGCAGTTTCACAGTGTGATCCAGTAAACCCTTGCGTACATTGGCAGATATAAGACCCTCTGTCCCCAGTGTAACATGTACCTTCATTCATGCAGGGAGAAGAACTGCAACCTGAAACAACTGATCAACGGAAAACAAAACAATTCAAAAGTTACAAGATGCTTCAAGAACCTGATAGCTTATTCTATGAAATCAAATCACTGAAAAAAGCACTGACATCTGAAATGAACACTGAACATGCTGCAAAAACGGTCTCTGTAATAACAACTAAAATAATCACTGAAACACTCACTGAAATTTGATCATTTCAGTGGGATTAGTGAGTTTCAGTGTGATTATTGAAATGACCTTGGACACTAATCACACTGAAACTCACTAATCCCACTGAAATGATCAAATTTCAGTGAGTGTTTCAGTGATTATTTTAGTTGTTATTACAGAGAGACCGTTTTTTCAGCATGTTCAGTGTTCATTTCAGATGTCAGAGCTTTTTTCAGTGATTTGATTTCATGTAGTGTCTGTAGGAAGAGTATATGGCTTGAAACCCTCCATGAATTTCAGAAAGATAAAAACAGGCGTAGATGTTCCCACAGTTGTTTGAAACCTAATAGTGGTGGCGCCAGGCTTTTTTTTCAGGGGCATTGGGGAAAAAGAGAATATTAGGGGGATAAAAACATTTTGCGCAAAATTACTGCAAAAAGTGAAAATTTCCCTGACTGGGCCCCATTCGCCACTTGCACGGTTCCGCCATTATGCACTATATGCGGGAGAGCCTCGAACTGGCAGCATACATGAAAGGAAGAATTACGTAACCTTACACAGAATGTTATATGACTGGTTCAATTCCCATTCATGTATGCTGCCAGTTCGAGGCTCTCCTGCACATAGTGCATAATGGCGAACTGCAAGTGGCGAATGCCCCCTGGCACTGCTACTAAAAATTGACGTAATATGTGTTCGTCAGATGACTCACATCATAGGGCTAACATTTGTGAAAACTTGGGCTTTTAGATACAGGAATGTGGTCTAAATAACACAAACACAGGCAAGCTATTCAATTAAAAATAACAGGTTTTTTCTATAATGTGCCACATAATGTCATTAATAACGAACTTAAATATATTCTTCTAAATGGGAGTAAAGAATAGACAATGTACTTTAGAAGCACCTCACCTTGTTCGCAACGTGATCCAGTAAAGCCACCGATGCACATACACTGATACCCTGGTGTCCCAAACACACGTAGGCATGTACCGCTATTCACACACGGTGAAGGATCGCATGCGTCATTCTGACACTGAACACCGCTAAAACCATTTGCGCATGTGCATGTGTATCCGCTATTACTTGCTGTACATATTCCACCATTAAGACAAGGATTTGAGTCACAGGAGTTACAGGTGTCACCTGTAAGACCAGATGGACAGGTACAGGTGAAGGATGATTGTGCAGTGGAGGCACCCGTAGCGCAGACTCCTCCAAATTCGCAGGGGTTTGGCATGCACGGAGCTGGGGGAAAAATAAACAACATTGACGACCGTTACTTCGAGATTATCGGAGATGATCCTTCGGGCAAGAAAATATTGCCGCGGAATATCGTCAACTAGCAAAATTAATAGCACAATAAGATGTATATTTGCTTTATCAACATTTTTAATCATTTTCGAAATGATAATGCATTTCACATTTTCACATTTTCAATCAAATTGAAAATGATAAATTAACCTTTCTATCACGAAAGAGCGCTTGGCAATATTATTTTAGTTTCGTTCGGCATTATCAAATCCGGCGAATATTTCAGCAATGTAACCTCTATAGGGGGTGTCATTTATTATATTTTGTTAATCTTTAATTTTCACATTGTCCACCAGGGGAGATAATCTTCGAGGCTCGATTCTTTCACACTGAATTGATCTTTCTAAATGTATTTTTTATTGAAAATACTTACATTCGATAATATTGACAGTGAAAACACACTCATTTACATTTTGGAATGCATCGGTGAAAGTATATACGACTCGTGTAGTTCCAACCTCAAAGAAATCTCCAGATTGGTACGAGGCCCGTACAGTCGGTGCCATGCCAGAGTCATCTATGACTTGCGGTTCAGACCATGATGCTGTTGTACCTTGAGTTCCCAATGGAATTAAATGAGTGATATCGTCAGGACAAAATAAGATGACTGGTGGCGTGGTGTCAACTTGCAAACCATCTGCTAATAAAATATAGGAATCATTTTACAGTCATACTATGTCTCCCGGCTATGTCTTTTACCACCTCCTCACCTCGCCAATGTCAGTGGCGCACCGGCCCAAATTTCATCATTAATGGGACAAATACGCACGAAATTGGACTAAAAGAGGCTAAAAGACTTTGCGAAAAAAATTTCAATATGGACGGCTTGTACACACGGCTCTGGAACCGTCGTGTTACCGACAACCTGCGATGTATGATAACTCGTCCTCAAGCCCAAACACCATCCCCTCACTGCCTATACACTGTATACAGTGCGTATCATAATAAAGTAAACAGACAAATGTCACCAGATTAAAATTATGAAGTATTAGAGCATTAATAATAATAATAATAATAATAATAACGCATTTATGGGGCGCCTTATGCCAGAACTGACCTCAAGGCGCCTTACAATGATTTACTAAACTACACATATAAAATATCTTAAAAGTACTATCTTAAGCTACAACAAACATTAATCTAGTTGTCCTCCAACAAGTGTACAATCAGTTGCCTTTGACCATTTATAAAGACTCATCAGTGGCTATTATTGTAAAAATGCAGTGGCGCAAAGTCATTAAAATCAAAACACATGAAAATCACATGTTTCACCACTCTCTTTTCAGTAATCTGATGTTCCACCACTGGGTTTCTTCCTGTGAAATCAAATCAAAGTCCTCCTGCACACCTTGGAGACGCACTCCAGAGACGCACAATGCACAAGATTCAACTAGAGCATTTTGACCAATACCAAAATACGTTTTAATCTAGTTTTCAAACTGTGTATACTTTATTCGCATTGTTTCAGGAACTCCTATGCCGCTCCATGAATCTTGATTGGCAATGTTACACATAATATTTACCAGTGACAATGACGTCAAAGAGGCACGTAGCTCGATTCCCAGCACCATCTGTAAATGTGTACGTCACAGTAGTTGATCCAATGCTGAATGATGAACCAGGGGCATGAGATCTACCTAACGATGGCACCACTCCTGAATCATCACGTGACGTTGGCTCATTCCAACGTACAGTAACGGTATTGTCACCCGGGAGGGTCGTTATCCTGATATCATCAGGACATCCGGTTATCACTGGTGGAACATCGTCAGGAGAATCACCTTCATGGTTTGAGAAAATATTTAAAAATATAGATTCTACGGAGTTAGCAAAACAAAACAAAAATATAACACATCTGACAATTTACGTTTAATATTGTATCTCTGGCAGAGTATGATTATTTATAGGTTAATAAATGCGTATCACTTGTTTGGAGTGAAATTGTACAAAATAATGCACGCGTACTAAGCTATGTTGCATCAACATCTCAGTGCAAGTGCATTATTCTGTACAATTTCTCGAGCAATTTCTCGACCTATTTCATACACGAGAAAAAAATCCCGTGATTTTTGCTATTTTAATAACAAAATTGCCACAAAAAATATTTGAAAATGCAAGCAAATACAAATGCATCCACCCGCCTGAAAAATGAACGCATCCGAAAGCACTGCGCGTACAACATTTATGCACGGCTAATAATTTACTAACGATTGCTCTGATTGGTTCTCATCATCTAGGAGTGTATGAATCATGATTATTACTTTAAGGAAAACACGACAGGAAACAGATTACACAAAAGCATGACAGACTGCAGTATTTATATGTGACCTGTCACGGCGAATGAGCCGTAAATTCCTCCCCCGGTCAAAATTGTTTTATTTTGTGTTTAGAAAATATACATCATAATCTTTCAAATGTATATTATTTGACTTCAAACGATATCCAGTAGTGGGGTTATGGTTTGTTGAACTTTGCTCCTTCAACAAAATGGTAGCTTTTTCGTTTCTACGTGTGTCTCTTTTTCCACATTGCTGGCAATAAATATCAAACAGTCATAATTGGCTGTCATATCAAATCATACCCAAGTCAACGAGATCTCTCATTGTTAACTGTTGGTTATACATACCTATACAAAATACAATGCCTGGTAACCCACCATTTGAACAGGATTTAGCCAAAGCAAACAAAGACCCGCAGAGCTATTAAAAATTATATTGCCATCTAAGGTAGAAGCTTATTATCCTCTTCAATAATAGGATTATTGATTGGTGTTTGACTATCAAAATGAGATGTCGCGCCAGCTAGAGATGCCAATGAACACGACCTGCATACACATTTTACACAGTAACTCAGAATACAATTTGGGGAATTTACTGCTCATTCGAGCTGTACGGTCACATATTTGTTTTTAAATTCCATACCTAGAATATTTATATCAAAAGAGCACGTAGCCATGTTACCAAAAGAATCGGTAAACGTGTAAACTACCGTTGTGATCCCAGTACGGAATATGTCTAGTGGTCGATGTGTCTGCCTGATGATTACCGGTCCGCTCGGATCAGAAGCTGTCGGTTCAACCCACCACATATGTATCTGGTTGATACCAGGAGGTACAACAATAGAGTATCCGCTGGGACAGTTTAGGATCTCCGGCGGAGTATTGTCTCCGCCTGATATTCTAGCTGTTCAAAACAATACCGTAAAAATGTTCAAAAGCTACATTGGACAATGTTAAAATTTTCAAGACGACACGCCATTCAAGGTAGGTGGTCAGGTTTTTTGTATGGTGTTTTGTACCTCGCATTGAGATCTGTACCAAAATTGCATTAGCCCTTTTAATATAAAAGACGTGTTTCACAATGGCCCATGTGTGGTATACCACAATTTTTTCCTTCATAACATGGATTATGAGGAAAAATAGTATGAGCTTTTTTTCTGATGCCAAAATCTCCATTTTGATAGGAAAAAGTGGGGGAATCAGGTTTTCGACCAGGTCACCCATCTCTCAGTGCTTTAGGAGAGGTAATGATCTGTGCCAAACTTAAGAAAAAAGAATTTAAAGCTATAACAATTGCAGGATAAGATATATTATCTATTTTATGGTTTGTAAAACAACATCATTTGCAAAGGACAAACCAAAAACTAAGCCCGAGGAGAGGGCACTTAACTTACCTTTTGCGGCGCGGAGCGCCGAAATTGGGTAACTAAGAACTGATTTTCAGGCAAAATTGGGGCTTGATGAACTGAAATTTCAACATTTTTGAGGGTCCAGTGAACTAGATTTGGGCAAAATTAGGTTTTTTTTTATTGAGCTAAACATGCTAAGGGAGAGGCGAAATATCATTATCTTCGGAAAGGGCTCATGAATATTTTTTCCTGAAAAGATTACAATTTTTATGCCTCTTTGAAAAAAAAGTGGATATCTTCAAATCGAAAAGTCAAAATTTTCAAATAATGGCGGCTTTCCTCCCATCTACACACACTTTAAGTACATATCATTAGATTTATAAAGCTTACCTCGCGCACTGTTAAATGTCCAAAATATGATTTTTTAATAATTTGACGTAAAATTTATATTATATCATAAATTTCAACAAATTTAAAGAAAAACGAATATGAGAAAAATAGAAGGCACATTAAAGATGGAGAAAAACAGAAGACACATTCAAGCCTTTTGTATTCGGAAATGGGACCTTCGAAATAGCAAACCTTCGACAAGAGATGATACAAGCAAAGAGGAGCGGAAGAAGTGGTCATTCAATTCAGAAACACTGTTATTTAACATGTTTAATAAGCTTGTCTAAAGTGAATGGTGATACAATGGATTCTGTTGCAATTATTGGTGGCATAACCCATTTTACTTAATTTGGCTGGCATATATTTACCAATTTCTACAGTGAACCTGCACGTTGCTGAATTGCCTGCTTGGTCTGTGAAAGTGTAAACTACTTGAGTGGAACCGATAGTGAAGTCACCCCCTGACGAATGCGTCATGTATATTGTTGGTGCTATCCCTGAGTTATCAGTAGCTGACGGCTCGATCCAATTTACACTCAGTGATGTGCTTCCTTCTGCTAGTGTTCGTCTAATCGGACCGGGGCAGTATAAGACCACAGGAGGTACAACATCTGCTTCTTCATCTAAAAATTGAATAATTAGAAGTAATAACAATGAATAACAATGTCAGTAAAAGACGTTTAATGGAAAACTGATAGACACATTTTACAGTTTCTGTGGAACTGTCTACCAGCTTATCCATGTCTTACCAAGTTCTCACAGTACCAGTTTCTAGACTCATATCTACTGGCAGGACCTTCCACCACACTGCAGTTCACGTTTGGAATAGCCTACCTGATGGAGTAGACGGAGACATACCTGACAACTGCGTACCATCCTTCAAGAGCAGAGTGCATACGCTTTTATTTTATTCTTCCCCATGTCTGATGCTTTACTGTACCCCTTCACTCTTGTCGCTCCTAAGCTGCTGCGAACCACTGATTGGCCCATGTCAATGACTTTTATAGTGCATAGGTACCAATATAAGTTCTTGACTTGTATCACTCCTCATGGGCTATTGTTCACTCTAGCATTTTATTAAAAATTGATTTTGATGTTTATACTTATGTTTGTACCTACCAATGATCACAAAGAAGCTACACGTGGCTGTATTCCCGGATGGGTCGGAAAATAAGTATGCTACTTGTGTTATCCCGACAGCAAACACATATCCTGGAAAGTGGGATTGAGCTACGAGCATACTAACTCCCGAGTCATCGACCGAATTGGGTTCTATCCAAGATACAGTGCGTACTGGAGAATCAGAAGACACGCTATAGGAGACAGTATCTGGGCATCCAGTTACTACTGGTGGTGTTGTATCAACTGGAGGTGTGACAACCACTTCTTCCACTGTGGAATAAGAGATATATTATTATTGCCAAGAGAATAGCTTTCCATTATTGTTATTTTTATCATGTCGTCACTGGGACCTAAATAAAATTATGACAATTGATACCGATTTCCTTTTCTTGCAAGACACTTCACGCGATTTATACTTACCAATGTTTACGGAAAAAATACAGCTGGCTGTGTTTCCAGCTTGGTCAGAAAATATGTATTCTATTTGTGTTATGCCGACAAAAAACACCGCTCCTGGAAAACGAGATTGACTAATGAGCATAGTCACTCCTGAATCATCGACTGCACTGGGTTCCACCCAAAAGACAGTTTGAAATGGTGAATTAGATGTCACGTTGTAGGTGACAGACTCTGGGCATCTATTGATAATTGGTGAACTTGTATCTACTGGAGGTGTGACAACAGTTTCGTCTACTAAATGAAGCATAGTAAGAACGGGAATAAATAGAGTGACTTCCAAAGAACACAAAACTAGCCCGTCGCTTTGTAGCAACCAATACTATGACTTATAGTATGCATCTTTAACGGGATTTATTAATTTTAATGACAATTATCATATAAATGTATTTCTTGTAGCAATTTGAAGTATTTCAGTCTTTAACCGAAGAGTGATCTTCGAACCAACCTGTATAACACCAGGTGATACTAGTAAAGAATACTCACTTTTAATGCATTTATCACTGTCTACTTACTGTTTTGGATCCCGTGGCTTTAAAGTGTATGTTAAAAGATGTCAGTATGATAAAAGTCAATGTTACAAAGTTGCGTGTATACAACTTCAGACACTCGGTATAGTTATAACTATACTATTCCATATGTGAAAGTCACAGCACTCTTATATGGAAAATTGAAATTTCCTCATTCCTGGGAGCATTAGCCCTAAAATATCGATTTCCAATAACATTTTAAAGATAATTCAATTTTGACGGTGGTGAGATTTGAGATTGCAGCACTTTAGATGCTATGATTACTATGCCATGATTACTAATGATAATTTTTTTATTAGGTGTTGTTTTTGCTTACCAATAACTATGGAAAAACTACATGTTGCTGTGTTTCCAGACGCGTCAGAAAATATGTATTCTACTTGAGCTGTTCCGATGAAAAATGTCTGTCCTGGAAAATGCGACTGAGTCACGAGCATAGACACTCCTGAATCATCGACTGCACTGGGTTCCGTCCAAGAGACAATACGAGATGGTGAATTAGATGGGACAGTAAAAGTAACAGGCTGTGGGCAATCATTTATCACTGGTGGCCTCGTATCAACTGAAGGTATAATAAAAAAATTTAAATCATTTGATAGTTTCAACACTGAAGGCATTACACAAGTAAACAAAGCATGGAAGACAGCAACAGACACATGCATTAATTATTCATACTAAATAAAGCAAATTAAAAACAGGGAAAATATGACACAACATCCAATGGGGGAGTAACACAAAATATATAAACAGAGTTAACTGTCGGGTTTTTAACTCTGTTTATATATTTTGTGTTACTCCCCCATTGGATGTTGTGTCATATTTTCCCTGTTTTTAATTTTATCCATTGCTAGTGTGACACTGTTGCATCCTTTTGGATCCATCCTTTGGTTCCCTGCTGGTCAGTTGGAACAGATTTTCCCTGTTTTTATAAATAAAGCAAGCAAGATAAAGAAAATAGAGGTATATTTGAATAGTTACCTTGCGGCATCGTGCAGCTTTTAACTTCAACTTCCGTTGAATCTTCCCAAACATCTCCATTAGAAGATTCTGTACTTTTGATTGTAACATTGACATAAAATGACGACACAGTCCAATTTATTAGCCGGAATGTAAGCAAAGGCAAAACCTCGTGTTGTATCAAATACTCTCCGACGCCAAGAGAATCAGCTGGAAATACAAATACTTTCTCCGGCGTACCTGATATCAGTACAGTTATGTTCTCGGAACTGTCCATATCTCTCCTTCAGCGCTGATATTAAACGGAACTTGTGTCTGGTTTGTATTAAAACATATCGGTGTTATCTGGTAAGACACTGGGTCTGCTACTGCTTCAACGTTGACGGGTACAATACCCTCACGAGTGACCTGACCGTTGGAAGTTATTGTGGTGGCAGAAAGTGTTAACTCAATGGACCCGTGCATGTTCGGAGGGGGCGTTAGAAGAAACCCTGAAAGAGCCTCGATTGGTAATAGCCAGTTTTCTCCAACCTTTGTGCCGCTGCTAAGATATGCTCCTAGTGGGAAATTTCTGAACATCACTTGTGTTCGAGATGTTGGGTTCGTATCACCTGTACGAACACTGACAGTCAGATTGACGGGGGTATCTTCCAATGTGTTAGCCACCTGAATACCGATAATGGGTGGTTCTATTGGCGGAATTGCTATAAAAATGTGCAAAACATATTTGATATTATCCATGGAAAGTCGTAAACAGGTAAAGTTTCGAATATAATAATGTAAACTATATGTTAACTACTGTACCCAGTGGGCACACCCGACGTTGAAATTTCAACGTTGTATCAACGTTGAAATTTCAACGTGATTTCAACTAGCCTCTAGGTTGAAATCAGGTTGAAATCCTAACCTGTGCCCACTGGGTTGCTCATGCACATACAGTAACAGTTCTCCCTCTTAGAAAAAGGGTTATTGGTTGTGCTATATGTAAAGCCCTCCAGAGAAAAGGTTCTTGAAAATTAAATTTTTCTGGCATTCCTTTTGGGTACTTCGTAAAATCATTTAAGGTTCCACCGTCCCGTTCTGCCCTGTGTACCTCCATTGTCTGACTATATCATTTACCAACGGGTATGAAAAATTAAAATGGAAAACGACACTGATCTGTTTACACATTTTGCTTTTAAAAGTTGGTCTGTAACAAACAATTTTCATTTGTATTCTTTCTAATGATAATAGGAAGCTCACGATCTTGTAGAGGCTTTGGGAGTGTACACAAAAGTTCAGGCAGGCTTGAATGGTTTGACTAGGCGAGCGACATGAGAACTGATGGCTATTGATGCAGAAACAGGTGACATTTATTCTTAGTCTATATGACATCATATCTTAGAAGGTATAATGAATGTTTAGCAAGCTGAAACTTTTACATAACTGTGGGTATGATCTTGATATCCACATTATTGAACACGCATTTAGATTGTGTATAGGAAGCATTAATTGAAGATAATAGATAATATTCATTCACATGTACCTGAATTGCAAGTGTCTCCATACCATCCTTGATAACAGTCGCATAGATTTTCTCCGTAACACACACCAAGACCTGAACAGTTGTTCACCTTATCACAAATAGCTTCAAAACAAAACACAATGTGAACAATAACGCTTTGGAAATCAAAATGGACTTTGCAAGTTCTTTTTAAATTATACTACAGCAGATGTACCTAATCTAATTAGAACATGCAAACAAACAAACAGGACATGGGATACCTTAAAGCATCCCACATTTACAATTCACTTTTTCGGTAAATCCCATAAGCCTTTGCGAGTACACCTGAGATGTCGTCATTTGACGTCACGCCGATCTGCGCCGATGCTCACATCGTTTTGAACATTGTTGACTGCGCATTGCCAGTCGGCGTGACGTCAAAAGACGAGTTCTCAGGTATACTCTTATGGGATTTACCTAAAAGGTGAATCATTCGAGTGTATCGTCTCATCCTATAAGAGACATCTAATTTTAGGATGGTTGCATTTGGAAATGACAGTCGAAAACGCAATTCTACTCACCCTTAACATCAGGAAAATGGACTTCTATTGAATTAGCAAAAGACCGAACCGAAGCAGGTGGTGTATTTCCTACGTTGTCAGTGGCTATAGCAGAAATATTGTATCTCATTCCCATAGGAAGGTCAAGGGTTACGATGTTGTCGATCAGATTTTCTTCGATAACCTCTTTGCCAGAATCTGCAACATCCAAATTGTTATTGTTGTAATTTAGTTTATGAGCAAAGTATTTGCAATTGAACAAGATTCTTACTTTCATTTTCATGGAAAAAAACCCTCTAGAAACAGTTTCAACCAAAATTATTCAATTCAACTAGGGCATGCCTTATAGTTACAATCAAAGTATCATTAATCGCTCCTTTGCTAGCAGATGCATTGTATTGATGCTTTGTATTCTTTTTGTAGTTCGAAGGCCATATTCACCAAATCACCTCTTTTTCTTATCGAAAGACTTGTTTACAAAGTAAGATGCCGAAATAGCTTGGTGATAAAAGGACTTAATGAAATAAGCAATTTGCAACGTTCTAGATATTTTTGCGTACCTGTATCCATCAGTATATTAACATACTTCACTCCGGAAGCTACATCGTACTTTTCCAGTTGCAAGGTAAGTATACCAGAAGCAAGTGTGTCCTCTACCAGCGTCACATTCACAGACGGGAGACCAGCATCGATCTACAAATATAACATAATTATGGTGTTATCGTATCTTCATTAATAAATTACCATTCCGTAACTGATTTATACGACTCAAGTTTTATCATTAGCACATCCAAAATCCCTGATGAGCCGCATTAAATCAAAATATTTGGTGGGCAAAATAGCAGTGGCGTAGCGACGGGGTGGGGGGGGGGGGGGGGAGGGGGTAATTAATTCCGCGCCCCTCCAAGCGCTGCAAGTCAAAACTAATTATGTATCCTTAGCACTGGACGCCACAACCTCTAGCTACGCCACTGGAAAATAGCTGCATGCATGTGCTGCTGCTGATATATGGTATTCAGAATAAAACGGTTCGAATCGAAACCTGACCCTGGATCATTCACCTATATGTTTACATATTAGTTCTAATAAGTCTAACGTGCGTGGTCTCCTACTTTTATTCATAGGCCTAATATCCATACCGTGTTGAAAATAGGTGGTGTGTCGATAGGATCATTCTGATCGAATATAATTCTTGCTTCAGCATCAATCACAGCCAAGTCAGCGGTGCTTCTCTTTGCCCGGACACTGTAGGTAACGAACCCCTGACCATCAGTTCCGTTTTCTGGGTTTGGAGGAAGGAATCCAATCGAAGGATCCGTCGGTTGTTGACCTGCAGGTTTGTAGCATATGGTAAATTCCTGGATGACTTGATAATTTAACTTGTTTTACTAATATTTTTCTACATAATATTTGTAGTTTAAGTTATAGTTAGATCTTAACCTCGTTAGATCGTTTATAAGTCTGATTGGCGTTTTTCTAACATTCAGTGTACAAACGTTTTGATCGGCGATTTAAATGGTATTATTTAGCTCTGAAAATGACCAATGAGAACGATTCCGTAATGTAGGTGATTTAAACAATAAAAGATTTCATCATCTTCAAGATCTAACTTATTCAAAAGTCTTACAAAAACCAAAACGACTATTGTGAGTATGGGTTTCACAATGTTTGTGAATTTTAGCAATAACATATGAACTAGAATTAGACTAATGTATTTTACCTGTTTCTGCATCAATAGCCACCAGTTCCCATGTCGCTTGCCTAGTCAGAATATTCAAGCCTGCCCGAACTCTTACGTACACTCCCAAATCCTCCACAAGATCGTGAGCTTCCTATTATCATTCGATGGAATACGAAAGTAAATTGTTCGTTATAAAATTGTAACTTTTTTAAACAATTCAAAATTTATCAAATATATTTTTTGCAAAATTGTAGTAAAGATGTGTAATTTCCTGTTAATCTTTTCTGTAAATTATTTTGTTTTGCTTTGTTTGTGTCACATTACTATTTAAACGACCAGAAAGCGAGATCTGCGCTGCATATAATCAGAATGATGATGAACATTACACCGTCAAAATATTTATTTGATAACGAATCAAACAAACATACTTGCAATATTCCACTTGGGTTCTCCACTTCTTGTGTGAAGTTACCAAATCCATAACTGCCTACACGAAGAGTCCTAATATCTATATCCTCATCCAGGATGTGGCGATAAAAACACGTTGAGCAGGGGCCGTAGCGTTAATGTCATTTTCAAATCGGATTCGATAAGATAACACTGCTTGGACTGGTACAAATCTGGCATCTCCGTATCCAGCGGGTCCGATGATATCATTCTGAAAACAATTGCACGTTTTAATATCATACAGTATATTACATTGTCATATCAGAAAAAAAAAAGAATTTATAAATCCTATCATCATGATTATAATCTTCTACTTTCTTCTTCCCCATGTTTTAGGTTTGATACATTTTTTAAGCCACCGCGGTACACGAAGATGTCAATAACATTGGACTATTCCAGAAAATAGATGCACACCCCCTATAGAGGAGTTCGGATATCCAGACTTTTTACTAAGTCGTCAAAGTCAGAGATCCTGAACTTGAGAGCTTATTTTAGACATTTCCGTGATTTTTCCTTAATTTAATTGGATTTCTAAGCTTTTTCAAGCGACAATGGCAACTGGAATTCCAGTCGTTTTCAGAAAGCAATCTTGGAAATCCAGACATTTTTTTGATTAAAAAGTTACTCCTCTATAGCTGGTGTGCATTTATTTTCTGAATAGCCCATTAGAAGACGTTTCTCTTATTATGACACTTAATGTTTGCAGCTGTTCCGTTAGTTTTGCAATAGTGTCTTGCTCGTCACATTTTTTATGTTTTTTTTATTTCCGCGTCATATCAATATGGTACGTATCTATGCGTGTCATAGACCTTTTGATGTATAAATATATATCAATATGTAACTGTATGTATTGTTTGTCATTCATAAGCCATGGTCACTGCTTTTTGTATGTTTTTCGTGTGACGTTAATAAATATATTGAAACGGAAACTGAATATCTAAGACGTTGAAGAAAATATTGTCATAAAATCTGAGCACGAACTTCAAACTTACCGGATCTATTGATCGAGGCCAACCAAGCAAGTTTTCTAAGAAGTTTCTCGCTCCATTCAGGAAGTCATTGGTGATTTTCATCCTAAGATTGTTCAATTTGTCAACAGTGTCGCCAATATTTTCTAGAAATTCATTAAGGCTCTGACCTAATCTGTCTCGAGTATTGCTTATGATGGGGATTATATCATCGATGAAAGTTGACAAACCATTTCTAATATTATTGATTTTGTCACTTATTGTGTCCATGATGTCATTGAATGCCATTGATGCCCTGTCAGTAATGTCCCTGATGCCATTCCTTGCTGTGTCTTTAATTGCTTGCCACTGAGGATCGGTAATATCTCTGACATTGTTTATTGTGTCCAAAACTGTATCCTTAACATTATTTACCCCATTACGTACAGAGTCTGCCCACTGTCTTACAGTATCAATAGCATCATTTTTGATATTATTGAAGGCATCCCCAAATGCATTAGTTGTGCTGTCAAACGTTTGATCGAACGTGTCTTTCAAGCCACGACCAGCTTCTATGAGTGTATTCTTTACATCGTTAAAGGATTCAGCATCACGCAGATCACGAGCAGTATTGGTAATAATCTCACCGGCTTCGCTAGCCCCACTTCCTAAAGAATCAGTGATATCATCATAGCCATTTATAAGCGAATCTCTTATTTTGTCATAGCCATCTAATGCAGAATCAACAAATTCGTCGACAGTGTTTGAAACTGTAGTTGAGATATCACGACCACCATCGACAAAAGAATCGGAAATACCTTGAAAATCTATGTCTTCAAAAGAATCAATAATACTCCCAGCAGCGACATTGAATGTGTTCTGGATATCATCAAATGCACCGATTACAGTACCACCAATGTCAGTCGCACCATCGTAAAACTCGCTAGCAATGTTGTCAATTTCTCGTCCTACTCTGTCTGCTAACTGTCCCCCGGTGTCTAATAAGGTTTCACCTACTTCACCTGCGAATGTGCCTGCATCTTGGAGAAACTCACCGGCAATATCGGTCAAGTCCTTCACTCTATCCGTGGTATAATCGAAACCATCAATGAAACCATCGCGAACTATCGGCCATGCATGTTTTATTTCTCTTTGAACTGCGTCAATTAACTCGTTTGTGGTTGAGCTAATTGTACTTGCAATGGTAGCAACGACAGTATTCAACCCGTTTCTTCCACTCAACCCGGCTTTTCCGCTAAGTTTTATAATCCCCTTGTACACTATATAGTATAAAATAACACAATATACAAAAAATAAAAAAAAGAACTCAATAAATATCACAAATAACCGAATATAAGAGTAGTCAAGAGAGTGATGTGACCAGATATGCTGCACTTACGACAGGTCGTCTCAAAATAGATCGTAAGCTACGATGTATTACAAGGGCATTTTACTATAAATAAATTTACCATTGATACAAATCGTATAATTTGAAAAGTAGACATATTAGGCCCTAGGAACCGACCCCCGGATTTTTGGAGACATGTTTTTTGGAAACCTTAACCATATGGGATTTGAAATCAGGTTTGTCTACAAACATGTAGACCCTGGGTTAAACGCTTTTTAAAATGGCCGCCAGAATCCCACATAATGGCATTAAATACAGATTTGAAGTAATTGTGACATTGACTAAAGCATACGTTTGCAAATAAAAAGCATTGATTCAGGATATCAGCTATGTATGGCATTGGACTAGCCTTGAATCTTTTTTGGTTTTGCCACTGCTTTGACAGACTATCTAAGAGTCATCTAAACTCAGAGGTAGGGAATCGATGGAGAATCTTTCAGAATCATGTACTTTGGAGGTAATCTCCTTGACAATCTGCTGTCCACGGGTATGCAGAGCATAACACGTTTGTAGTGGACATTTTTACCCTAACAACCATTCGCAGGTGAGAGCTAATAGGCACTACAAGCACCTACCAGTATCCGATAAGCGACCTTCACCCCAATGCCGAAATGATACCCTACTGTTAGTTACTGTTTAACAGAAAAATGACAAAATATAATGAAGAAAACAAAACGAATTTAAACAATTTTAATGCGCTTTCACTTACCCGCCTTAGAAGCATAAAGAAGTGGTTTAATTGGAATGATGGATATCAAACCTTCAACGACGGTCTCTTGTAGAAGTTGTCCAAATGCAAAATCCTCGTTATCATCGATTGCTACTCTTGTAAGATAACCCGCAGCCCCTGCTACGGCTCCACCTATACCAGCAATAGGGCCGATGAAAACCGATGTTGCACCCCCTATTACACCAGTAACAAGTGCACCGGCATAACCACCAGGTGTAGTCTCCTCAGTTGTTAATTTATATAGCCCAGTATTAACTACTGCCCCGACAGTGGCACCACCTCCGACGATCACAATAAGTATTGCGATAGCTAATGGATTTGTAACTTTGGGGTCTATGTTTTCAATTGGATTGTTATTTGCATAGCAATAAAGATTTGTAGATTTGCCACCAATGCCGTACGGATCTAGAGTAAGAAATCGCCCATGTTGAGGATGGTAGTATCTAGCTCGCATGTAGTAAAGTGCTGTGGATTCTTGGACCTTACGGACACCCCATTTACCAATAAACTGGTACCTATTGGTGATGTTTTGTACCGATGTGATCACGTTTCCAAACGGGTCATATTGGTAAGTATTTTGAATTGTTTGTTGATTATCCGTTAAAGCCATGACTGATCTGCGAAGGCAAGAATGTACCCCACGGTTTATTAATGAATAACATTTATGCTCTTTTTTTATTTTTCAGTATTTCATTTGCAAAACAATGTATGGTGATATTTATAGGTTAATAAATGCGTACCACATGTTGCTCGAAAAAATGTACAAGTGCATAATTTTGTACATTTTCTCGAGCATATTGAGCAGCAAGTGATAAGAATAATATTAAACCATTTCATTTTCGAGTTTTTTTAAAGAAAAATATGTTTTAGAGCTCTTCAAATCACCAACTATTTCTTATGGAAATGTTACAGTATTAAATAGTAGTGCTGGTATACGCTTCGGCATTAATGTAAAAATTGTTATTAAAAGTACAATAACCTTAGATAACAATTCTTAGTTGGTCAAAGACTTTGGAAGGATAGACATTAAGACATATAATTTGGGTCCGACAGCTTAGCAATTAATTTATAAGGATTTTATTAAAGTTGTAACAACTAACCCCAAAGCATCGTAATGGTAATAATATATTTGGCTGGTGTTCGAAGGCAACATTGCAACAAGGCCGTGATAAGATGCATGGATGTAATATACCCCAGTCCCCTCGTCATCAACCTGTAATATCAACCCGAATATCAAGTAAACGAAAGCCACAAAAGCTGCTGTACGAGATAATCATGATATTATCTATCATAAAATCAAAACAATGAAATGAATTCTTATGATATAAGTTTTATCAACTTCGTAATATCAGCATTTAAGCGGAATTGTTTTAACAGCTTTTACTTACCTCTTCCAATATATCAGCTCCAAAATACCCAAAAGGATCCACAAGAAAGGTTGTTGTTCTCTCAGAGCACATCTGTTGGTACAAGTTTCCTAAGGCATCATAAAGAAAACTACAATCTTCCCTCGAAGTGGCGATGCCCGTGAGTACACTCTCAGCACTGTACGTAAATGTTTCAGTTTCTCCTTGTGCTTGATCGTCTATTTCAAGCAAGTTTCCATTTAAATCGTATTTGAAACTAATATCGCCACCAAATGATTCGTACTGACTCAGGTTGTTCACTGTATATGCCATATCAAGGTCTCCATATGACTGTACACGCCTGTTCTTAGCATTATCATATGTTATTCGTGTTTCCCTGCCAGTTGAATCTACCCATCCTGTCACTTGAGATATTGCATCATATCTGTAATTCCAATTACCGTATGTTGTGTTCATAGCCTTCATGCGGTTTCTGACATCAAAACCGTACTCCAAATTAAGAATTGTAGTACTACAATCCCGGAAAAAATGTGTTCGAACACCCACTGTAATTCCCATGTTCATCTTAGTATAGTGCGCACGCTATATGAGTCACTGGAAACTAAGATTTATAATAGAGTTCTCTCAATGTTCATCTTAAGCATATCCCTCCCTTTCCCCACCAATCAATGTTGGGAGAAGATATGTGAAGATGAGCATATTGGGTATGCCAACATTGTACGGGGGTAGAAGGGGGACTATTTCCAATAAGGCCTTTAAAGTGTTCGAACAATATTTTCTGAGATTGTCTGAGGAATTCTAAAATCAGTGTTCGCTTTTTTCACATTTGGGATCATAACTTCAGATCCAGTTGAGCGATTCAAATGAAACTTGGACATGTTAGTTTATATATAATAGGAACACATGCAATAAATAATATTACATTACATCCACAAATATATCAGGGATCGGTCACTTTAAACATATATTTTCATCAAATTTTGAATAATTTAAGTCGAATAAGACGTAAAATACCTGATACATATCCCCAAACAGTTTAAAAGATAGCAATTTGAATAGCTAAAAAGTTGACAATGTTTTTTTACAATCATGGACCATCTTTTATATTTGCTATAACACTAAGGGCACCGTCAATCAAACATCACACGGATGTGGGATGCAAATTTGTCAATGCTATCTGCAGTAGATAGCAAAATAATGCAACGACATCTACCACCCTATGTCCAATGCATTGCCAAACTTCTCCTCCCAAACCAGTAATTCCTGACCCCACAAAAGTAAACTTCAAAGATTTCAAGCAAATAAAACGAAAAAGAAGTCATTAAAGACCCCCCACAAAAAATAATAATGAAAGATATAAGAAACAAAGAAACAAAACCAACACAAAATAGGAAAGAAAATGCCAAAATTAAATAAAGGAAGATAAAACAAAAAATCTAAGTAAAAGGAAAATAATGCATTAAAAAGAAGGAAGAATAAAAAGTGCAAATGTCACTTGCTGTTCAATATGTTTCAAGTTCAAGTCCAATTTTACATTAAAAGACACATGCGCAATGTATAGGACACATCAATCAATAGTATTTTAACTAACATGGTCAATGATTGGTGTGCAAGTTCAGGCTTATTTCATGATTGTCATTATTTCTGATCGAAAAAGAAAGAAAATATAAACAATTCAAAAATGTTGTTTTTCAGTTAAACAAACACCGATCATTATGAGCATTATAGATAATGACCTTTATTATTAGGCCTATGCAATCTCAAATTGGCACATTTCATTAAACATGATTTGCGTTGTCTCTTCAGTGGGTATAACTGTGTACACTGAAAGTGTGAAAGCCTATTCATGGTAAAGGTAAATCATTGCACATCTCCCCATTGAAAACACACATTGTGCACGGTTGACCACAAAACATAAAGAATAATAGGATTTACTTTTCTATTATATGGTGAATCGTTGGAAATGCGTGCTTGTCTATGTGTGTAAATCGTTATGATTCACCATTTGACCATCCTAACCATGGTGTATTTAAAATGTTTAATGAACACACTTTCACACATTAGGCTGATTTTCTTAAATGTTGGTCAAGTAATGTTTTTAAAAACAATAAATGTGCATAGCCTGTGCGTATCTCTCCTTCCTATCACTCGCTCTCTCTCTCGCCCCCCCCCCTCCGATTTATCACACAGTGGTAAATTTGTGACATTTAAATACATAACATTAAATTTACGAGTAATGTCTGTTTTTAGCTGAATATACAATATTAACACCTTCTCTAAATTAATTATACCACATGTACATATGCTCAATAAACATGGCACATAAATAATTTAGGCCTGTATTTGTGTGTACAAAACGCTATGTTAAATCTATACTAACAGAACGCTATCAAAATATTCATTGATTTCCTCCATATTTTGTGGGATGATAGTAAATTATATGTCTAACATGTGTGCCAAATTGCATTAAAATCGATGGAGTAACTGCAGAGTTATTGTCCAAAAACTAAAATCAGATGATTTTGCTAAGCAATTTTGTAGACAATCCCGGAAAAATGTGTTCGAACACCCACTGTAATTCCCATGTTCATCTTAGTATAGTGCGCACGCTATATGAGTCACTGGAAACTAAGATTTATAATAGAGTTCTCTCAATGTTCATCTTAAGCATATCCCTCCCCTTTCCCCACCAATCAATGTTGGGAGAAGATATGTGAAGATGAGCATATTGGGTATGCCAACATTGTACGGGGGTAGAAGGGGACTATTTCCAATAAGGCCTTTAAAGTGTTCGAACAATATTTTCTGAGATTGTCTGAGGAATTCTAAAATCAGTGTTCGCTTTTTCACATTTGGGATCATAACTTCAGATCCAGTTGAGCGATTCAAATGAAACTTGGACATGTTAGTTTATATATAATAGGAACACATGCAATAAATAATATTACATTACATCCACAAATATATCAGGGATCGGTCACTTTAAACATATATTTTCATCAAATTTTGAATAATTTAAGTCGAATAAGACGTAAAATACCTGATACATATCCCCAAACAGTTTAAAAGATAGCAATTTGAATAGCTAAAAAGTTGACAATGTTTTTGGACAATCATGGACCATCTTTTATATTTGCTATAACACTAAGGGCACCGTCAATCAAACATCACACGGATGTGGGATGCAAATTTGTCCATGCTATCTGCAGTAGATAGCAAAATAATGCAACGACATCTACCACCCTATGTCCAATGCATTGCCAAACTTCTCCTCCCAAACCAGTAATTCCTGACCCCACAAAAGTAAACTTCAAAGATTTCAAGCAAATAAAACGAAAAAGAAGTCATTAAAGACCCCCCCCCACAAAAAATAATAATGAAAGATATAAGAAACAAAGAAACAAAACCAACACAAAATAGGAAAGAAAATGCCAAAATTAAATAAAGGAAGATAAAACAAAAAATCTAAGTAAAAGGAAAATAATGCATTAAAAAGAAGGAAGAATAAAAAGTGCAAATGTCACTTGCTGTTCAATATGTTTCAAGTTCAAGTCCAATTTTACATTAAAAGACACATGCGCAATGTATAGGACACATCAATCAATAGTATTTTAACTAACATGGTCAATGATTGGTGTGCAAGTTCAGGCTTATTTCATGATTGTCATTATTTTTGATCGAAAAAAGAAAGAAAATATAAACAATTCAAAATGTTGTTTTTCAGTTAAACAAACACCGATCATTATGAGCATTATAGATAATGACCTTTATTATTAGGCCTATGCAATCTCAAATTGGCACATTTCATTAAACATGATTTGCGTTGTCTCTTCAGTGGGTATAACTGTGTACACTGAAAGTGTGAAAGCCTATTCATGGTAAAGGTAAATCATTGCACATCTCCCCATTGAAAACACACATTGTGCACGGTTGACCACAAAACATAAAGAATAATAGGATTTACTTTTCTATTATATGGTGAATCGTTGGAAATGCGTGCTTGTCTATGTGTGTGTAAATCGTTATGATTCACCATTTGACCATCCTAACCATGGTGTATTTAAAATGTTTAATGAACACACTTTCACACATTAGGCTGATTTTCTTAAATGTTGGTCAAGTAATGTTTTTAAAACAATAAATGTGCATAGCCTGTGCGTATCTCTCCTTCCTATCACTCGCTCTCTCTCTCGCCCCCCCCTCCGATTTATCACACAGTGGTAAATTTGTGACATTTAAATACATAACATTAAATTTACGAGTAATGTCTGTTTTAGCTGAATATACAATATTAACACCTTCTCTAAATTAATTATACCACATGTACATATGCTCAATAAACATGGCACATAAATAATTTAGGCCTGTATTTGTGTGTACAAAACGCTATGTTAAATCTATACTAACAGAACGCTATCAAAATATTCATTGATTTCCTCCATATTTTGTGGGATGATAGTAAATTATATGTCTAACATGTGTGCCAAATTGCATTAAAATCGATGGAGTAACTGCAGAGTTATTGTACAAAAACTAAAATCAGATGATTTTGCTAAGCTATTTTGTAGACAATCCAGGAAAAAAGGTGTTCGAACACCCACTGTAATTCCCATGTTCATCTTAGTATAGTGCGCACGCTATATGAGTCACTGGAAACTAAGATTTATAATAGAGTTCTCTCAATGTTCATCTTAAGCATATCCCCGCCCCTTTCCCCCACCAATCAATGTTGGGAGAAGATATGTGAAGATGAGCATATTGGGTATGCCAACATTGTACGGGGGTAGAAGGGGACTATTTCCAATAAGGCCTTTAAAGTGTTCGAACAATATTTTCTGAGATTGTCTGAGGAATTCTAAAATCAGTGTTCGCTTTTTCACATTTGGGATCATAACTTCAGATCCAGTTGAGCGATTCAAATGAAACTTGGACATGTTAGTTTATATATAATAGGGAACACATGCAATAAATAATATTACATTACATCCACAAATATATCAGGGATCGGTCACTTTAAACATATATTTTCATCAAATTTTGAATAATTTAAGTCGAATAAGACGTAAAATACCTGATACATATCCCCAAACAGTTTAAAAGATAGCAATTTGAATAGCTAAAAAGTTGACAATGTTTTTGGACAATCATGGACCATCTTTTATATTTGCTATAACACTAAGGGCACCGTCAATCAAACATCACACGGATGTGGGATGCAAATTTGTCAATGCTATCTGCAGTAGATAGCAAAATAATGCAACGACATCTACCACCCTATGTCCAATGCATTGCCAAACTTCTCCTCCCAAACCAGTAATTCCTGACCCCACAAAAGTAAACTTCAAAGATTTCAAGCAAATAAAACGAAAAAGAAGTCATTAAAGACCCCCCACAAAAAATAATAATGAAAGATATAAGAAACAAAGAAACAAAACCAACACAAAATAGGAAAGAAAATGCCAAAATTAAATAAAGGAAGATAAAACAAAAAATCTAAGTAAAAGGAAAATAATGCATTAAAAAGAAGGAAGAATAAAAAGTGCAAATGTCACTTGCTGTTCAATATGTTTCAAGTTCAAGTCCAATTTTACATTAAAAGACACATGCGCAATGTATAGGACACATCAATCAATAGTATTTTAACTAACATGGTCAATGATTGGTGTGCAAGTTCAGGCTTATTTCATGATTGTCATTATTTTTGATCGAAAAAGAAAGAAAATATAAACAATTCAAAAATGTTGTTTTCAGTTAAACAAACACCGATCATTATGAGCATTATAGATAATGACCTTTATTATTAGGCCTATGCAATCTCAAATTGGCACATTTCATTAAACATGATTTGCGTTGTCTCTTCAGTGGGTATAACTGTGTACACTGAAAGTGTGAAAGCCTATTCATGGTAAAGGTAAATCATTGCACATCTCCCCATTGAAAACACACATTGTGCACGGTTGACCACAAAACATAAAGAATAATAGGATTTACTTTTCTATTATATGGTGAATCGTTGGAAATGCGTGCTTGTCTATGTGTGTAAATCGTTATGATTCACCATTTGACCATCCTAACCATGGTGTATTTAAAATGTTTAATGAACACACTTTCACACATTAGGCTGATTTTCTTAAATGTTGGTCAAGTAATGTTTTTAAAAACAATAAATGTGCATAGCCTGTGCGTATCTCTCCTTCCTATCACTCGCTCTCTCTCTCGCCCCCCCCTCCGATTTATCACACAGTGGTAAATTTGTGACATTTAGCTACATAACATTAAATGTACGAGTAGTGTCTGTTGTTAGCTGAATATACAATATTAACACCTTCTCTAAATTAATTATACCACATGTACATATGCTCAATAAACATGGCACATAAATAATTTAGGCCTGTATTTGTGTGTACAAAACGCTATGTTAAATCTATACTAACAGAACGCTATCAAAATATTCATTGATTTCCTCCATATTTTGTGGGATGATAGTAAATTATATGTCTAACATGTGTGCCAAATTGCATTAAAATCGATGGAGTAACTGCAGAGTTATTGTCCAAAAACTAAAATCAGATGATTTTGCTAAGCAATTTTGTAGACAATCCCGGAAAAAATGTGTTCGAACACCCACTGTAATTCCCATGTTCATCTTAGTATAGTGCGCACGCTATATGAGTCACTGGAAACTAAGATTTATAATAGAGTTCTCTCAATGTTCATCTTAAGCATATCCCCCCTTTCCCCACCAATCAATGTTGGGAGAAGATATGTGAAGATGAGCATATTGGGTATGCCAACATTGTACGGGGGTAGAAGGGGGACTATTTCCAATAAGGCCTTTAAAGTGTTCGAACAATATTTTCTGAGATTGTCTGAGGAATTCTAAAATCAGTGTTCGCTTTTTCACATTTGGGATCATAACTTCAGATCCAGTTGAGCGATTCAAATGAAACTTGGACATGTTAGTTTATATATAATAGGGAACACATGCAATAAATAATATTACATTACATCCACAAATATATCAGGGATCGGTCACTTTAAACATATATTTTCATCAAATTTTGAATAATTTAAGTCGAATAAGACGTAAAATACCTGATACATATCCCCAAACAGTTTAAAAGATAGCAATTTGAATAGCTAAAAAGTTGACAATGTTTTTGGACAATCATGGACCATCTTTTATATTTGCTATAACACTAAGGGCACCGTCAATCAAACATCACACGGATGTGGGATGCAAATTTGTCAATGCTATCTGCAGTAGATAGCAAAATAATGCAACGACATCTACCACCCTATGTCCAATGCATTGCCAAACTTCTCCTCCCAAACCAGTAATTCCTGACCCCACAAAAGTAAACTTCAAAGATTTCAAGCAAATAAAACGAAAAAGAAGTCATTAAAGACCCCCCCCCACAAAAAATAATAATGAAAGATATAAGAAACAAAGAAACAAAACCAACACAAAATAGGAAAGAAAATGCCAAAATTAAATAAAGGAAGATAAAACAAAAATCTAAGTAAAAGGAAAATAATGCATTAAAAAGAAGGAAGAATAAAAAGTGCAAATGTCACTTGCTGTTCAATATGTTTCAAGTTCAAGTCCAATTTTACATTAAAAGACACATGCGCAATGTATAGGACACATCAATCAATAGTATTTTAACTAACATGGTCAATGATTGGTGTGCAAGTTCAGGCTTATTTCATGATTGTCATTATTTTGATCGAAAAAGAAAGAAAATATAAACAATTCAAAAATGTTGTTTTTCAGTTAAACAAACACCGATCATTATGAGCATTATAGATAATGACCTTTATTATTAGGCCTATGCAATCTCAAATTGGCACATTTCATTAAACATGATTTGCGTTGTCTCTTCAGTGGGTATAACTGTGTACACTGAAAGTGTGAAAGCCTATTCATGGTAAAGGTAAATCATTGCACATCTCCCCATTGAAAACACACATTGTGCACGGTTGACCACAAAACATAAAGAATAATAGGATTTACTTTTCTATTATATGGTGAATCGTTGGAAATGCGTGCTTGTCTATGTGTGTAAATCGTTATGATTCACCATTTGACCATCCTAACCATGGTGTATTTAAAATGTTTAATGAACACACTTTCACACATTAGGCTGATTTTCTTAAATGTTGGTCAAGTAATGTTTTTAAAAACAATAAATGTGCATAGCCTGTGCGTATCTCTCCTTCCTATCACTCGCTCTCTCTCTCGCCCCCCCCCTCCGATTTATCACACAGTGGTAAATTTGTGACATTTAAATACATAACATTAAATTTACGAGTAATGTCTGTTTTTAGCTGAATATACAATATTAACACCTTCTCTAAATTAATTATACCACATGTACATATGCTCAATAAACATGGCACATAAATAATTTAGGCCTGTATTTGTGTACAAAACGCTATGTTAAATCTATACTAACAGAACGCTATCAAAATATTCATTGATTTCCTCCATATTTTGTGGGATGATAGTAAATTATATGTCTAACATGTGTGCCAAATTGCATTAAAATCGATGGAGTAACTGCAGAGTTATTGTCCAAAAACTAAAATCAGATGATTTTGCTAAGCAATTTTGTAGACAATCCCGGAAAAATGTGTTCGAACACCCACTGTAATTCCCATGTTCATCTTAGTATAGTGCGCACGCTATATGAGTCACTGGAAACTAAGATTTATAATAGAGTTCTCTCAATGTTCATCTTAAGCATATCCCCCCCCCTTTCCCCACCAATCAATGTTGGGAGAAGATATGTGAAGATGAGCATATTGGGTATGCCAACATTGTACGGGGGTAGAAGGGGGACTATTTCCAATAAGGCCTTTAAAGTGTTCGAACAATATTTTCTGAGATTGTCTGAGGAATTCTAAAATCAGTGTTCGCTTTTTCACATTTGGGATCATAACTTCAGATCCAGTTGAGCGATTCAAATGAAACTTGGACATGTTAGTTTATATATAATAGGGAACACATGCAATAAATAATATTACATTACATCCACAAATATATCAGGGATCGGTCACTTTAAACATATATTTTCATCAAATTTTGAATAATTTAAGTCGAATAAGACGTAAAATACCTGATACATATCCCCAAACAGTTTAAAAGATAGCAATTTGAATAGCTAAAAGTTGACACTGTTTTTCGACAATCATGGACCATCTTTTATATTTGCTATAACACTAAGGGCACCGTCAATCAAACATCACACGGATGTGGGATGCAATTTGTCAATGCTATCTGCAGTAGATAGCAAAATAATGCAACGACATCTACCACCCTATGTCCAATGCATTGCCAAACTTCTCCTCCCAAACCAGTAATTCCTGACCCCACAAAAGTAAACTTCAAAGATTTCAAGCAAATAAAACGAAAAAGAAGTCATTAAAGACCCCCCACAAAAAATAATAATGAAAGATATAAGAAACAAAGAAACAAAACCAACACAAAATAGGAAAGAAAATGCCAAAATTAAATAAAGGAAGATAAAACAAAAATCTAAGTAAAAGGAAAATAATGCATTAAAAAGAAGGAAGAATAAAAGTGCAAATGTCACTTGCTGTTCAATATGTTTCAAGTTCAAGTCCAATTTTACATTAAAAGACACATGCGCAATGTATAGGACACATCAATCAATAGTATTTTAACTAACATGGTCAATGATTGGTGTGCAAGTTCAGGCTTATTTCATGATTGTCATTATTTTTGATCGACAAAGAAAGAAAATATAAACAATTCAAAAATGTTGTTTTTCAGTTAAACAAACACCGATCATTATGAGCATTATAGATAATGACCTTTATTATTAGGCCTATGCAATCTCAAATTGGCACATTTCATTAAACATGATTTGCGTTGTCTCTTCAGTGGGTATAACTGTGTACACTGAAAGTGTGAAAGCCTATTCATGGTAAAGGTAAATCATTGCACATCTCCCCATTGAAAACACACATTGTGCACGGTTGACCACAAAACATAAAGAATAATAGGATTTACTTTTCTATTATATGGTGAATCGTTGGAAATGCGTGCTTGTCTATGTGTGTAAATCGTTATGATTCACCATTTGACCATCCTAACCATGGTGTATTTAAAATGTTTAATGAACACACTTTCACACATTAGGCTGATTTTCTTAAATGTTGGTCAAGTAATGTTTTTAAAACAATAAATGTGCATAGCCTGTGCGTATCTCTCCCTTCCTATCACTCGCTCTCTCTCTCGCCCCCCCCTCCGATTTATCACACAGTGGTAAATTTGTGACATTTAAATACATAACATTAAATTTACGAGTAATGTCTGTTTTTAGCTGAATATACAATATTAACACCTTCTCTAAATTAATTATACCACATGTACATATGCTCAATAAACATGGCACATAAATAATTTAGGCCTGTATTTGTGTGTACAAAACGCTATGTTAAATCTATACTAACAGAACGCTATCAAAATATTCATTGATTTCCTCCATATTTTGTGGGATGATAGTAAATTATATGTCTAACATGTGTGCCAAATTGCATTAAAATCGATGGAGTAACTGCAGAGTTATTGTCCAAAAACTAAAATCAGATGATTTTGCTAAGCAATTTTGTAGACAATCCCGGAAAAATGTGTTCGAACACCCACTGTAATTCCCATGTTCATCTTAGTATAGTGCGCACGCTATATGAGTCACTGGAAACTAAGATTTATAATAGAGTTCTCTCAATGTTCATCTTAAGCATATCCCTCCCTTTCCCCACCAATCAATGTTGGGAGAAGATATGTGAAGATGAGCATATTGGGTATGCCAACATTGTACGGGGGTAGAAGGGGACTATTTCCAATAAGGCCTTTAAAGTGTTCGAACAATATTTTCTGAGATTGTCTGAGGAATTCTAAAATCAGTGTTCGCTTTTTTCACATTTGGGATCATAACTTCAGATCCAGTTGAGCGATTCAAATGAAACTTGGACATGTTAGTTTATATATAATAGGGAACACATGCAATAAATAATATTACATTACATCCACAAATATATCAGGGATCGGTCACTTTAAACATATATTTTCATCAAATTTTGAATAATTTAAGTCGAATAAGACGTAAAATACCTGATACATATCCCCAAACAGTTTAAAAGATAGCAATTTGAATAGCTAAAAAGTTGACAATGTTTTTGGACAATCATGGACCATCTTTTATATTTGCTATAACACTAAGGGCACCGTCAATCAAACATCACACGGATGTGGGATGCAAATTTGTCAATGCTATCTGCAGTAGATAGCAAAATAATGCAACGACATCTACCACCCTATGTCCAATGCATTGCCAAACTTCTCCTCCCAAACCAGTAATTCCTGACCCCACAAAAGTAAACTTCAAAGATTTCAAGCAAATAAAACGAAAAGAAGTCATTAAAGACCCCCCACAAAAAAAAATAATAATGAAAGATATAAGAAACAAAGAAACAAAACCAACACAAAATAGGAAAGAAAATGCCAAAATTAAATAAAGGAAGATAAAACAAAAAATCTAAGTAAAAGGAAAATAATGCATTAAAAAGAAGGAAGAATAAAAAGTGCAAATGTCACTTGCTGTTCAATATGTTTCAAGTTCAAGTCCAATTTTACATTAAAAGACACATGCGCAATGTATAGGACACATCAATCAATAGTATTTTAACTAACATGGTCAATGATTGGTGTGCAAGTTCAGGCTTATTTCATGATTGTCATTATTTTTGATCGAAAAAAGAAAGAAAATATAAACAATTCAAAAATGTTGTTTTTCAGTTAAACAAACACCGATCATTATGAGCATTATAGATAATGACCTTTATTATTAGGCCTATGCAATCTCAAATTGGCACATTTCATTAAACATGATTTGCGTTGTCTCTTCAGTGGTGGGTATAACTGTGTACACTGAAAGTGTGAAAGCCTATTCATGGTAAAGGTAAATCATTGCACATCTCCCCATTGAAAACACACATTGTGCACGGTTGACCACAAAACATAAAGAATAATAGGATTTACTTTTCTATTATATGGTGAATCGTTGGAAATGCGTGCTTGTCTATGTGTGTAAATCGTTATGATTCACCATTTGACCATCCTAACCATGGTGTATTTAAAATGTTTAATGAACACACTTTCACACATTAGGCTGATTTTCTTAAATGTTGGTCAAGTAATGTTTTTAAAAACAATAAATGTGCATAGCCTGTGCGTATCTCTCCCTTCCTATCACTCGCTCTCTCTCTCCCCCCCTCCGATTTATCACACAGTGGTAAATTTGTGACATTTAAATACATAACATTAAATTTACGAGTAATGTCTGTTTTTAGCTGAATATACAATATTAACACCTTCTCTAAATTAATTATACCACATGTACATATGCTCAATAAACATGGCACATAAATAATTTAGGCCTGTATTTGTGTGTACAAAACGCTATGTTAAATCTATACTAACAGAACGCTATCAAAATATTCATTGATTTCCTCCATATTTTGTGGGATGATAGTAAATTATATGTCTAACATGTGTGCCAAATTGCATTAAAATCGATGGAGTAACTGCAGAGTTATTGTCCAAAAACTAAAATCAGATGATTTTGCTAAGCAATTTTGTAGACAATCCCGGAAAAATGTGTTCGAACACCCACTGTAATTCCCATGTTCATCTTAGTATAGTGCGCACGCTATATGAGTCACTGGAAACTAAGATTTATAATAGAGTTCTCTCAATGTTCATCTTAAGCATATCCCTCCCTTTCCCCACCAATCAATGTTGGGAGAAGATATGTGAAGATGAGCATATTGGGTATGCCAACATTGTACGGGGTAGAAGGGGACTATTTCCAATAAGGCCTTTAAAGTGTTCGAACAATATTTTCTGAGATTGTCTGAGGAATTCTAAAATCAGTGTTCGCTTTTTCACATTTGGGATCATAACTTCAGATCCAGTTGAGCGATTCAAATGAAACTTGGACATGTTAGTTTATATATAATAGGGAACACATGCAATAAATAATATTACATTACATCCACAAATATATCAGGGATCGGTCACTTTAAACATATATTTTCATCAAATTTTGAATAATTTAAGTCGAATAAGACGTAAAATACCTGATACATATCCCCAAACAGTTTAAAAGATAGCAATTTGAATAGCTAAAAAGTTGACAATGTTTTTGGACAATCATGGACCATCTTTTATATTTGCTATAACACTAAGGGCACCGTCAATCAAACATCACACGGATGTGGGATGCAAATTTGTCAATGCTATCTGCAGTAGATAGCAAAATAATGCAACGACATCTACCACCCTATGTCCAATGCATTGCCAAACTTCTCCTCCCAAACCAGTAATTCCTGACCCCACAAAAGTAAACTTCAAAGATTTCAAGCAAATAAAACGAAAAGAAGTCATTAAAGACCCCCCACAAAAAAATAATAATGAAAGATATAAGAAACAAAGAAACAAAACCAACACAAAATAGGAAAGAAAATGCCAAAATTAAATAAAGGAAGATAAAACAAAAATCTAAGTAAAAGGAAAATAATGCATTAAAAAGAAGGAAGAATCAAAAGTGCAAATGTCACTTGCTGTTCAATATGTTTCAAGTTCAAGTCCAATTTTACATTAAAAGACACATGCGCAATGTATAGGACACATCAATCAATAGTATTTTAACTAACATGGTCAATGATTGGTGTGCAAGTTCAGGCTTATTTCATGATTGTCATTATTTTGATCGAAAAAGAAAGAAAATATAAACAATTCGAAAATGTTGTTTTTCAGTTAAACAAACACCGATCATTATGAGCATTATAGATAATGACCTTTATTATTAGGCCTATGCAATCTCAAATTGGCACATTTCATTAAACATGATTTGCGTTGTCTCTTCAGTGGGTATAACTGTGTACACTGAAAGTGTGAAAGCCTATTCATGGTAAAGGTAAATCATTGCACATCTCCCCATTGAAAACACACATTGTGCACGGTTGACCACAAAACATAAAGAATAATAGGATTTACTTTTCTATTATATGGTGAATCGTTGGAAATGCGTGCTTGTCTATGTGTGTAAATCGTTATGATTCACCATTTGACCATCCTAACCATGGTGTATTTAAAATGTTTAATGAACACACTTTCACACATTAGGCTGATTTTCTTAAATGTTGGTCAAGTAATGTTTTTAAAAACAATAAATGTGCATAGCCTGTGCGTATCTCTCCCTTCCTATCACTCGCTCTCTCTCTCGCCCCCCCCCCTCCGATTTATCACACAGTGGTAAATTTGTGACATTTAAATACATAACATTAAATTTACGAGTAATGTCTGTTTTTAGCTGAATATACAATATTAACACCTTCTCTAAATTAATTATACCACATGTACATATGCTCAATAAACATGGCACATAAATAATTTAGGCCTGTATTTGTGTGTACAAAACGCTATGTTAAATCTATACTAACAGAACGCTATCAAAATATTCATTGATTTCCTCCATATTTTGTGGGATGATAGTAAATTATATGTCTAACATGTGTGCCAAATTGCATTAAAATCGATGGAGTAACTGCAGAGTTATTGTCCAAAAACTAAAATCAGATGATTTTGCTAAGCAATTTTGTAGACAATCCCGGAAAAATGTGTTCGAACACCCACTGTAATTCCCATGTTCATCTTAGTATAGTGCGCACGCTATATGAGTCACTGGAAACTAAGATTTATAATAGAGTTCTCTCAATGTTCATCTTAAGCATATCCCTCCCTTTCCCCACCAATCAATGTTGGGAGAAGATATGTGAAGATGAGCATATTGGGTATGCCAACATTGTACGGGGGTAGAAGGGGACTATTTCCAATAAGGCCTTTAAAGTGTTCGAACAATATTTTCTGAGATTGTCTGAGGAATTCTAAAATCAGTGTTCGCTTTTTCACATTTGGGATCATAACTTCAGATCCAGTTGAGCGATTCAAATGAAACTTGGACATGTTAGTTTATATATAATAGGGAACACATGCAATAAATAATATTACATTACATCCACAAATATATCAGGGATCGGTCACTTTAAACATATATTTTCATCAAATTTTGAATAATTTAAGTCGAATAAGACGTAAAATACCTGATACATATCCCCAAACAGTTTAAAAGATAGCAATTTGAATAGCTAAAAAGTTGACAATGTTTTTGGACAATCATGGACCATCTTTTATATTTGCTATAACACTAAGGGCACCGTCAATCAAACATCACACGGATGTGGGATGCAAATCTGTCAATGCTATCTGCAGTAGATAGCAAAATAATGCAACGACATCTACCACCCTATGTCCAATGCATTGCCAAACTTCTCCTCCCAAACCAGTAATTCCTAACCCCACAAAGTAAACTTCAAAGATTTCAAGCAAATAAAACGAAAAAGAAGTCATTAAAGACCCCCCACAAAAAATAATAATGAAAGATATAAGAAACAAAGAAACAAAACCAACACAAAATAGGAAAGAAAATGCCAAAATTAAATAAAGGAAGATAAAACAAAAAATCTAAGTAAAAGGAAAATAATGCATTAAAAAGAAGGAAGAATAAAAAGTGCAAATGTCACTTGCTGTTCAATATGTTTCAAGTTCAAGTCCAATTTTACATTAAAAGACACATGCGCAATGTATAGGACACATCAATCAATAGTATTTTAACTAACATGGTCAATGATTGGTGTGCAAGTTCAGGCTTATTTCATGATTGTCATTATTTTTGATCGAAAAAGAAAGAAAATATAAACAATTCAAAAATGTTGTTTTTCAGTTAAACAAACACCGATCATTATGAGCATTATAGATAATGACCTTTATTATTAGGCCTATGCAATCTCAAATTGGCACATTTCATTAAACATGATTTGCGTTGTCTCTTCAGTGGGTATAACTGTGTACACTGAAAGTGTGAAAGCCTATTCATGGTAAAGGTAAATCATTGCACATCTCCCCATTGAAAACACACATTGTGCACGGTTGACCACAAAACATAAAGAATAATAGGATTTACTTTTCTATTATATGGTGAATCGTTGGAAATGCGTGCTTGTCTATGTGTGTAAATCGTTATGATTCACCATTTGACCATCCTAACCATGGTGTATTTAAAATGTTTAATGAACACACTTTCACACATTAGGCTGATTTTCTTAAATGTTGGTCAAGTAATGTTTTTAAAAACAATAAATGTGCATAGCCTGTGCGTATCTCTCCTTCCTATCACTCGCTCTCTCTCTCGCCCCCCTCCGATTTATCACACAGTGGTAAATTTGTGACATTTAAATACATAACATTAAATTTACGAGTAATGTCTGTTTTAGCTGAATATACAATATTAACACCTTCTCTAAATTAATTATACCACATGTACATATGCTCAATAAACATGGCACATAAATAATTTAGGCCTGTATTTGTGTGTACAAAACGCTATGTTAAATCTATACTAACAGAACGCTATCAAAATATTCATTGATTTCCTCCATATTTTGTGGGATGATAGTAAATTATATGTCTAACATGTGTGCCAAATTGCATTAAAATCGATGGAGTAACTGCAGAGTTATTGTCCAAAAACTAAAATCAGATGATTTTGCTAAGCAATTTTGTAGACAATCCCGGAAAAATGTGTTCGAACACCCACTGTAATTCCCATGTTCATCTTAGTATAGTGCGCACGCTATATGAGTCACTGGAAACTAAGATTTATAATAGAGTTCTCTCAATGTTCATCTTAAGCATATCCCTCCCTTTCCCCACCAATCAATGTTGGGAGAAGATATGTGAAGATGAGCATATTGGGTATGCCAACATTGTACGGGGGTAGAAGGGCGACTATTTCCAATAAGGCCTTTAAAGTGTTCGAACAATATTTTCTGAGATTGTCTGAGGAATTCTAAAATCAGTGTTCGCTTTTTTCACATTTGGGATCATAACTTCAGATCCAGTTGAGCGATTCAAATGAAACTTGGACATGTTAGTTTATATATAATAGGAACACATGCAATAAATAATATTACATTACATCCACAAATATATCAGGGATCGGTCACTTTAAACATATATTTTCATCAAATTTTGAATAATTTAAGTCGAATAAGACGTAAAATACCTGATACATATCCCCAAACAGTTTAAAAGATAGCAATTTGAATAGCTAAAAAATTGACAATGTTTTTGGACAATCATGGACCATCTTTTATATTTGCTATAACACTAAGGGCACCGTCAATCAAACATCACACGGATGTGGGATGCAATTTGTCAATGCTATCTGCAGTAGATAGCAAAATAATGCAACGACATCTACCACCCTATGTCCAATGCATTGCCAAACTTCTCCTCCCAAACCAGTAATTCCTGACCCCACAAAAGTAAACTTCAAAGATTTCAAGCAAATAAAACGAAAAAGAAGTCATTAAAGACCCCCCACAAAAAATAATAATGAAAGATATAAGAAACAAAGAAACAAAACCAACACAAAATAGGAAAGAAAATGCCAAAATTAAATAAAGGAAGATAAAACAAAAAAACTAAGTAAAAGGAAAATAATGCATTAAAAAGAAGGAAGAATAAAAAGTGCAAATGTCACTTGCTGTTCAATATGTTTCAAGTTCAAGTCCAATTTACATTAAAAGACACATGCGCAATGTATAGGACACATCAATCAATAGTATTTTAACTAACATGGTCAATGATTGGTGTGCAAGTTCAGGCTTATTTCATGATTGTCATTATTTTTGATCGAAAAAGAAAGAAAATATAAACAATTCAAAAATGTTGTTTTCAGTTAAACAAACACCGATCATTATGAGCATTATAGATAATGACCTTTATTATTAGGCCTATGCAATCTCAAATTGGCACATTTCATTAAACATGATTTGCGTTGTCTCTTCAGTGGGTATAACTGTGTACACTGAAAGTGTGAAAGCCTATTCATGGTAAAGGTAAATCATTGCACATCTCCCCATTGAAAACACACATTGTGCACGGTTGACCACAAAACATAAAGAATAATAGGATTTACTTTTCTATTATATGGTGAATCGTTGGAAATGCGTGCTTGTCTATGTGTGTAAATCGTTATGATTCACCATTTGACCATCCTAACCATGGTGTATTTAAAATGTTTAATGAACACACTTTCACACATTAGGCTGATTTTCTTAAATGTTGGTCAAGTAATGTTTTTAAAACAATAAATGTGCATAGCCTGTGCGTATCTCTCCTTCCTATCACTCGCTCTCTCTCTCCCCCCCCTCCGATTTATCACACAGTGGTAAATTTGTGACATTTAAATACATAACATTAAATTTACGAGTAATGTCTGTTTTAGCTGAATATACAATATTAACACCTTCTCTAAATTAATTATACCACATGTACATATGCTCAATAAACATGGCACATAAATAATTTAGGCCTGTATTTGTGTGTACAAAACGCTATGTTAAATCTATACTAACAGAACGCTATCAAAATATTCATTGATTTCCTCCATATTTTGTGGGATGATAGTAAATTATATGTCTAACATGTGTGCCAAATTGCATTAAAATCGATGGAGTAACTGCAGAGTTATTGTCCAAAAACTAAAATCAGATGATTTTGCTAAGCAATTTTGTAGACAATCCCGGAAAAATGTGTTCGAACACCCACTGTAATTCCCATGTTCATCTTAGTATAGTGCGCACGCTATATGAGTCACTGGAAACTAAGATTTATAATAGAGTTCTCTCAATGTTCATCTTAAGCATATCCCTCCCTTTCCCCACCAATCAATGTTGGGAGAAGATATGTGAAGATGAGCATATTGGGTATGCCAACATTGTACGGGGGTAGAAGGGGACTATTTCCAATAAGGCCTTTAAAGTGTTCGAACAATATTTTCTGAGATTGTCTGAGGAATTCTAAAATCAGTGTTCGCTTTTTCACATTTGGGATCATAACTTCAGATCCAGTTGAGCGATTCAAATGAAACTTGGACATGTTAGTTTATATATAATAGGAACACATGCAATAAATAATATTACATTACATCCACAAATATATCAGGGATCGGTCACTTTAAACATATATTTTCATCAAATTTTGAATAATTTAAGTCGAATAAGACGTAAAATACCTGATACATATCCCCAAACAGTTTAAAAGATAGCAATTTGAATAGCTAAAAGTTGACAATGTTTTGGACAATCATGGACCATCTTTTATATTTGCTATAACACTAAGGGCACCGTCAATCAAACATCACACGGATGTGGGATGCCAATTTGTCAATGCTATCTGCAGTAGATAGCAAAATAATGCAACGACATCTACCACCCTATGTCCAATGCATTGCCAAACTTCTCCTCCCAAACCAGTAATTCCTGACCCCACAAAAGTAAACTTCAAAGATTTCAAGCAAATAAAACGAAAAAGAAGTCATTAAAGACCCCCCACAAAAAATAATAATGAAAGATATAAGAAACAAAGAAACAAAACCAACACAAAATAGGAAAGAAAATGCCAAAATTAAATAAAGGAAGATAAAACAAAAATCTAAGTAAAAGGAAAATAATGCATTAAAAAGAAGGAAGAATAAAAGTGCAAATGTCACTTGCTGTTCAATATGTTTCAAGTTCAAGTCCAATTTTACATTAAAAGACACATGCGCAATGTATAGGACACATCAATCAATAGTATTTTAACTAACATGGTCAATGATTGGTGTGCAAGTTCAGGCTTATTTCATGATTGTCATTATTTTTGATCGAAAAAGAAAGAAAATATAAACAATTCAAAAATGTTGTTTTTCAGTTAAACAAACACCGATCATTATGAGCATTATAGATAATGACCTTTATTATTAGGCCTATGCAATCTCAAATTGGCACATTTCATTAAACATGATTTGCGTTGTCTCTTCAGTGGGTATAACTGTGTACACTGAAAGTGTGAAAGCCTATTCATGGTAAAGGTAAATCATTGCACATCTCCCCATTGAAAACACACATTGTGCACGGTTGACCACAAAACATAAAGAATAATAGGATTTACTTTTCTATTATATGGTGAATCGTTGGAAATGCGTGCTTGTCTATGTGTGTAAATCGTTATGATTCACCATTTGACCATCCTAACCATGGTGTATTTAAAATGTTTAATGAACACACTTTCACACATTAGGCTGATTTTCTTAAATGTTGGTCAAGTAATGTTTTTAAAAACAATAAATGTGCATAGCCTGTGCGTATCTCTTCCTTCCTATCACTCGCTCTCTCTCGCCCCCCCTCCGATTTATCACACAGTGGTAAATTTGTGACATTTAAATACATAACATTAAATTTACGAGTAATGTCTGTTTTTAGCTGAATATACAATATTAACACCTTCTCTAAATTAATTATACCACATGTACATATGCTCAATAAACATGGCACATAAATAATTTAGGCCTGTATTTGTGTGTACAAAACGCTATGTTAAATCTATACTAACAGAACGCTATCAAAATATTCATTGATTTCCTCCATATTTTGTGGGATGATAGTAAATTATATGTCTAACATGTGTGCCAAATTGCATTAAAATCGATGGAGTAACTGCAGAGTTATTGTCCAAAAACTAAAATCAGATGATTTTGCTAAGCAATTTTGTAGACAATCCCGGAAAAAATGTGTTCGAACACCCACTGTAATTCCCATGTTCATCTTAGTATAGTGCGCACGCTATATGAGTCACTGGAAACTAAGATTTATAATAGAGTTCTCTCAATGTTCATCTTAAGCATATCCCTCCCTTTCCCCACCAATCAATGTTGGGAGAAGATATGTGAAGATGAGCATATTGGGTATGCCAACATTGTACGGGGGTAGAAGGGGACTATTTCCAATAAGGCCTTTAAAGTGTTCGAACAATATTTTCTGAGATTGTCTGAGGAATTCTAAAATCAGTGTTCGCTTTTTCACATTTGGGATCATAACTTCAGATCCAGTTGAGCGATTCAAATGAAACTTGGACATGTTAGTTTATATATAATAGGGAAAACATGCAATAAATAATATTACATTACATCCACAAATATATCAGGGATCGGTCACTTTAAACATATATTTTCATCAAATTTTGAATAATTTAAGTCGAATAAGACGTAAAATACCTGATACATATCCCCAAACAGTTTAAAAGATAGCAATTTGAATAGCTAAAAAGTTGACAATGTTTTTGGACAATCATGGACCATCTTTTATATTTGCTATAACACTAAGGGCACCGTCAATCAAACATCACACGGATGTGGATGCAATTTGTCAATGCTATCTGCAGTAGATAGCAAAATAATGCAACGACATCTACCACCCTATGTCCAATGCATTGCCAAACTTCTCCTCCCAAACCAGTAATTCCTGACCCCACAAAAGTAAACTTCAAAGATTTCAAGCAAATAAAACGAAAAAGAAGTCATTAAAGACCCCCCACAAAAAATAATAATGAAAGATATAAGAAACAAAGAAACAAAACCAACACAAAATAGGAAAGAAAATGCCAAAATTAAATAAAGGAAGATAAAACAAAAAATCTAAGTAAAAGGAAAATAATGCATTAAAAAGAAGGAAGAATAAAAGTGCAAATGTCACTTGCTGTTCAATATGTTTCAAGTTCAAGTCCAATTTTACATTAAAAGACACATGCGCAATGTATAGGACACATCAATCAATAGTATTTTAACTAACATGGTCAATGATTGGTGTGCAAGTTCAGGCTTATTTCATGATTGTCATTATTTTTGATTCGAAAAAAGAAAGAAAATATAAACAATTCAAAAATGTTGTTTTTCAGTTAAACAAACACCGATCATTATGAGCATTATAGATAATGACCTTTATTATTAGGCCTATGCAATCTCAAATTGGCACATTTCATTAAACATGATTTGCGTTGTCTCTTCAGTGGGTATAACTGTGTACACTGAAAGTGTGAAAGCCTATTCATGGTAAAGGTAAATCATTGCACATCTCCCCATTGAAAACACACATTGTGCACGGTTGACCACAAAACATAAAGAATAATAGGATTTACTTTTCTATTATATGGTGAATCGTTGGAAATGCGTGCTTGTCTATGTGTGTAAATCGTTATGATTCACCATTTGACCATCCTAACCATGGTGTATTTAAAATGTTTAATGAACACACTTTCACACATTAGGCTGATTTTCTTAAATGTTGGTCAAGTAATGTTTTTAAAAACAATAAATGTGCATAGCCTGTGCGTATCTCTCCTTCCTATCACTCGCTCTCTCTCGCCCCCCTCCGATTTATCACACAGTGGTAAATTTGTGACATTTAAATACATAACATTAAATTTACGAGTAATGTCTGTTTTTAGCTGAATATACAATATTAACACCTTCTCTAAATTAATTATACCACATGTACATATGCTCAATAAACATGGCACATAAATAATTTAGGCCTGTATTTGTGTGTACAAAACGCTATGTTAAATCTATACTAACAGAACGCTATCAAAATATTCATTGATTTCCTCCATATTTTGTGGGATGATAGTAAATTATATGTCTAACATGTGTGCCAAATTGCATTAAAATCGATGGAGTAACTGCAGAGTTATTGTCCAAAAACTAAAATCAGATGATTTTGCTAAGCAATTTTGTAGACAATCCCGGAAAAATGTGTTCGAACACCCACTGTAATTCCCATGTTCATCTTAGTATAGTGCGCACGCTATATGAGTCACTGGAAACTAAGATTTATAATAGAGTTCTCTCAATGTTCATCTTAAGCATATCCCCTCCCCTTCCCCACCAATCAATGTTGGGAGAAGATATGTGAAGATGAGCATATTGGGTATGCCAACATTGTACGGGGGTAGAAGGGGGACTATTTCCAATAAGGCCTTTAAAGTGTTCGAACAATATTTTCTGAGATTGTCTGAGGAATTCTAAAATCAGTGTTCGCTTTTTCACATTTGGGATCATAACTTCAGATCCAGTTGAGCGATTCAAATGAAACTTGGACATGTTAGTTTATATATAATAGGGAACACATGCAATAAATAATATTACATTACATCCACAAATATATCAGGGATCGGTCACTTTAAACATATATTTTCATCAAATTTTGAATAATTTAAGTCGAATAAGACGTAAAATACCTGATACATATCCCCAAACAGTTTAAAAGATAGCAATTTGAATAGCTAAAAGTTGACAATGTTTTTGGTCTATCTTGGAACAGCTTTTATATTTGCTATAACACTAAGGGCACCGTCAATCAAACATCACACGCATGTGGTGATGCAAATTTCGTCAATGCTATCTGCAGTAGATAGCAAAATAATGCAACGACATCTACCACCCTATGTCCAATGCATTGCCAAACTTCTCCTCCCAAACCAGTAATTCCTGACCCCACAAAAGTAAACTTCAAAGATTTCAAGCAAATAAAACGAAAAGAAGTCATTAAAGACCCCCCACAAAAAATAATAATGAAAGATATAAGAAACAAAGAAACAAAACCAACACAAAATAGGAAAGAAAATGCCAAAATTAAATAAAGGAAGATAAAACAAAAAATCTAAGTAAAAGGAAAATAATGCATTAAAAGAAGGAAGAATAAAAAGTGCAAATGTCACTTGCTGTTCAATATGTTTCAAGTTCAAGTCCAATTTACATTAAAAGACACATGCGCAATGTATAGGACACATCAATCAATAGTATTTTAACTAACATGGTCAATGATTGGTGTGCAAGTTCAGGCTTATTTCATGATTGTCATTATTTTGATCGAAAAAGAAAGAAAATATAAACAATTCAAAATGTTGTTTTTCAGTTAAACAAACACCGATCATTATGAGCATTATAGATAATGACCTTTATTATTAGGCCTATGCAATCTCAAATTGGCACATTTCATTAAACATGATTTGCGTTGTCTCTTCAGTGGGTATAACTGTGTACACTGAAAGTGTGAAAGCCTATTCATGGTAAAGGTAAATCATTGCACATCTCCCCATTGAAAACACACATTGTGCACGGTTGACCACAAAACATAAAGAATAATAGGATTTACTTTTCTATTATATGGTGAATCGTTGGAAATGCGTGCTTGTCTATGTGTGTAAATCGTTATGATTCACCATTTGACCATCCTAACCATGGTGTATTTAAAATGTTTAATGAACACACTTTCACACATTAGGCTGATTTTCTTAAATGTTGGTCAAGTAATGTTTTTAAAAACAATAAATGTGCATAGCCTGTGCGTATCTCTCCTTCCTATCACTCGCTCTCTCTCGCCCCCCCTCCGATTTATCACACAGTGGTAAATTTGTGACATTTAAATACATAACATTAAATTTACGAGTAATGTCTGTTTTTAGCTGAATATACAATATTAACACCTTCTCTAAATTAATTATACCACATGTACATATGCTCAATAAACATGGCACATAAATAATTTAGGCCTGTATTTGTGTGTACAAAACGCTATGTTAAATCTATACTAACAGAACGCTATCAAAATATTCATTGATTTCCACCATATTTTGTGGGATGATAGTAAATTATATGTCTAACATGTGTGCCAAATTGCATTAAAATCGATGGAGTAACTGCAGAGTTATTGTCCAAAAAATAAAAACAGATGATTTTGCTAAGCAATTTTGTAGACAATCCCGGAAAAATGTGTTCGAACACCCACTGTAATTCCCATGTTCATCTTAGTATAGTGCGCACGCTATATGAGTCACTGGAAACTAAGATTTATAATAGAGTTCTCTCAATGTTCATCTTAAGCATATCCTCCCTTTCCCCACCAATCAATGTTGGGAGAAGATATGTGAAGATGAGCATATTGGGTATGCCAACATTGTACGGGGGTAGAAGGGGACTATTTCCAATAAGGCCTTTAAAGTGTTCGAACAATATTTTCTGAGATTGTCTGAGGAATTCTAAAATCAGTGTTCGCTTTTTCACATTTGGGATCATAACTTCAGATCCAGTTGAGCGATTCAAATGAAACTTGGACATGTTAGTTTATATATACTAGGGAACACATGCAATAAATAATATTACATTACATCCACAAATATATCAGGGATCGGTCACTTTAAACATATATTTTCATCAAATTTTGAATAATTTAAGTCGAATAAGACGTAAAATACCTGATACATATCCCCAAACAGTTTAAAAGATAGCAATTTGAATAGCTAAAAGTTGACAATGTTTTTGGACAATCATGGACCATCTTTTATATTTGCTATAACACTAAGGGCACCGTCAATCAAACATCACACGGATGTGGGATGCAATTTGTCAATGCTATCTGCAGTAGATAGCAAAATAATGCAACGACATCTACCACCCTATGTCCAATGCATTGCCAAACTTCTCCTCCCAAACCAGTAATTCCTGACCCCACAAAAGTAAACTTCAAAGATTTCAAGCAAATAAAACGAAAAAGAAGTCATTAAAGACCCCCCCCCCACAAAAAATAATAATGAAAGATATAAGAAACAAAGAAACAAAACCAACACAAAATAGGAAAGAAAATGCCAAAATTAAATAAAGGAAGATAAAACAAAAAATCTAAGTAAAAGGAAAATAATGCATTAAAAAGAAGGAAGAATAAAAGTGCAAATGTCACTTGCTGTTCAATATGTTTCAAGTTCAAGTCCAATTTACATTAAAAGACACATGCGCAATGTATAGGACACATCAATCAATAGTATTTTAACTAACATGGTCAATGATTGGTGTGCAAGTTCAGGCTTATTTCATGATTGTCATTATTTTTGATCGAAAAAAGAAAGAAAATATAAACAATTCAAAAATGTTGTTTTCAGTTAAACAAACACTGATCATTATGAGCATTATAGATAATGACCTTTATTATTAGGCCTATGCAATCTCAAATTGGCACATTTCATTAAACATGATTTGCGTTGTCTCTTCAGTGGGTATAACTGTGTACACTGAAAGTGTGAAAGCCTATTCATGGTAAAGGTAAATCATTGCACATCTCCCCATTGAAAACACACATTGTGCACGGTTGACCACAAAACATAAAGAATAATAGGATTTACTTTTCTATTATATGGTGAATCGTTGGAAATGCGTGCTTGTCTATGTGTGTAAATCGTTATGATTCACCATTTGACCATCCTAACCATGGTGTATTTAAAATGTTTAATGAACACACTTTCACACATTAGGCTGATTTTCTTAAATGTTGGTCAAGTAATGTTTTTAAAACAATAAATGTGCATAGCCTGTGCGTATCTCTCCTTCCTATCACTCGCTCTCTCTCGCCCCCTCCGATTTATCACACAGTGGTAAATTTGTGACATTTAAATACATAACATTAAATTTACGAGTAATGTCTGTTTTAGCTGAATATACAATATTAACACCTTCTAAATTAATTATACCACATGTACATATGCTCAATAAACATGGCACATAAATAATTTAGGCCTGTATTTGTGTGTACAAAACGCTATGTTAAATCTATACTAACAGAACGCTATCAAAATATTCATTGATTTCCTCCATATTTGTGGGATGATAGCAAATTATATGTCTAACATGTGTGCCAAATTGCATTAAAATCGATGGAGTAACTGCAGAGTTATTGTCCAAAAACTAAAATCAGATGATTTTGCTAAGCAATTTTGTAGACAATCCCGGAAAAATGTGTTCGAACACCCACTGTAATTCCCATGTTCATCTTAGTATAGTGCGCACGCTATATGAGTCACTGGAAACTAAGATTTATAATAGAGTTCTCTCAATGTTCATCTTAAGCATATCCCTCCCTTTCCCCACCAATCAATGTTGGGAGAAGATATGTGAAGATGAGCATATTGGGTATGCCAACATTGTACGGGGTAGAAGGGGACTATTTCCAATAAGGCCTTTAAAGTGTTCGAACAATATTTTCTGAGATTGTCTGAGGAATTCTAAAATCAGTGTTCGCTTTTTTCACATTTGGGATCATAACTTCAGATCCAGTTGAGCGATTCAAATGAAACTTGGACATGTTAGTTTATATATAATAGGAACACATGCAATAAATAATATTACATTACATCCACAAATATATCAGGGATCGGTCACTTTAAACATATATTTTCATCAAATTTTGAATAATTTAAGTCGAATAAGACGTAAAATACCTGATACATATCCCCAAACAGTTTAAAAGATAGCAATTTGAATAGCTAAAAAGTTGACAATGTTTTTGGACAATCATGGACCATCTTTTATATTTGCTATAACACTAAGGGCACCGTCAATCAAACATCACACGGATGTGGATGCAATTTGTCAATGCTATCTGCAGTAGATAGCAAAATAATGCAACGACATCTACCACCCTATGTCCAATGCATTGCCAAACTTCTCCTCCCAAACCAGTAATTCCTGACCCCACAAAAGTAAACTTCAAAGATTTCAAGCAAATAAAAAGAAAAAGAAGTCATTAAAGACCCCCCCCCCACAAAAAATAATAATGAAAGATATAAGAAACAAAGAAACAAAACCAACACAAAATAGGAAAGAAAATGCCAAAATTAAATAAAGGAAGATAAAACAAAAATCTAAGTAAAAGGAAAATAATGCATTAAAAAGAAGGAAGAATAAAAAGTGCAAATGTCACTTGCTGTTCAATATGTTTCAAGTTCAAGTCCAATTTTACATTAAAAGACACATGCGCAATGTATAGGACACATCAATCAATAGTATTTTAACTAACATGGTCAATGATTGGTGTGCAAGTTCAGGCTTATTTCATGATTGTCATTATTTTGATCGAAAAAGAAAGAAAATATAAACAATTCAAAAATGTTGTTTTTCAGTTAAACAAACACCGATCATTATGAGCATTATAGATAATGACCTTTATTATTAGGCCTATGCAATCTCAAATTGGCACATTTCATTAAACATGATTTGCGTTGTCTCTTCAGTGGGTATAACTGTGTACACTGAAAGTGTGAAAGCCTATTCATGGTAAAGGTAAATCATTGCACATCTCCCCATTGAAAACACACATTGTGCACGGTTGACCACAAAACATAAAGAATAATAGGATTTACTTTTCTATTATATGGTGAATCGTTGGAAATGCGTGCTTGTCTATGTGTAAATCGTTATGATTCACCATTTGACCATCCTAACCATGGTGTATTTAAAATGTTTAATGAACACACTTTCACACATTAGGCTGATTTTCTTAAATGTTGGTCAAGTAATGTTTTTAAAAACAATAAATGTGCATAGCCTGTGCGTATCTCTCCTTCCTATCACTCGCTCTCTCTCGCCCCCTCCGATTTATCACACAGTGGTAAATTTGTGACATTTAAATACATAACATTAAATTTACGAGTAATGTCTGTTTTAGCTGAATATACAATATTAACACCTTCTCTAAATTAATTATACCACATGTACATATGCTCAATAAACATGGCACATAAATAATTTAGGCCTGTATTTGTGTGTACAAAACGCTATGTTAAATCTATACTAACAGAACGCTATCAAAATATTCATTGATTTCCTCCATATTTTGTGGGATGATAGTAAATTATATGTCTAACATGTGTGCCAAATTGCATTAAAATCGATGGAGTAACTGCAGAGTTATTGTCCAAAAACTAAAATCAGATGATTTTGCTAAGCAATTTTGTAGACAATCCCGGAAAAAATGTGTTCGAACACCCACTGTAATTCCCATGTTCATCTTAGTATAGTGCGCACGCTATATGAGTCACTGGAAACTAAGATTTATAATAGAGTTCTCTCAATGTTCATCTTAAGCATATCCCTCCCTTTCCCCACCAATCAATGTTGGGAGAAGATATGTGAAGATGAGCATATTGGGTATGCCAACATTGTACGGGGGTAGAAGGGGACTATTTCCAATAAGGCCTTTAAAGTGTTCGAACAATATTTTCTGAGATTGTCTGAGGAATTCTAAAATCAGTGTTCGCTTTTTCACATTTGGGATCATAACTTCAGATCCAGTTGAGCGATTCAAATGAAACTTGGACATGTTAGTTTATATATAATAGGGAACACATGCAATAAATAATATTACATTACATCCACAAATATATCAGGGATCGGTCACTTTAAACATATATTTTCATCAAATTTTGAATAATTTAAGTCGAATAAGACGTAAAATACCTGATACATATCCCCAAACAGTTTAAAAGATAGCAATTTGAATAGCTAAAAAGTTGACAATGTTTTTGGACAATCATGGACCATCTTTTATATTTGCTATAACACTAAGGGCACCGTCAATCAAACATCACACGGATGTGGGATGCAAATCTATCAATGCTATCTGCAGTAGATAGCAAAATAATGCAACGACATCTACCACCCTATGTCCAATGCATTGCCAAACTTCTCCTCCCAAACCAGTAATTCCTGACCCCACAAAAGTAAACTTCAAAGATTTCAAGCAAATAAAACGAAAAAGAAGTCATTAAAGACCCCCACAAAAAAATAATAATGAAAGATATAAGAAACAAAGAAACAAAACCAACACAAAATAGGAAAGAAAATGCCAAAATTAAATAAAGGAAGATAAAACAAAAAATCTAAGTAAAAGGAAAATAATGCATTAAAAAGAAGGAAGAATAAAAGTGCAAATGTCACTTGCTGTTCAATATGTTTCAAGTTCAAGTCCAATTTTACATTAAAAGACACATGCGCAATGTATAGGACACATCAATCAATAGTATTTTAACTAACATGGTCAATGATTGGTGTGCAAGTTCAGGCTTATTTCATGATTGTCATTATTTTTGATCTTTTAAAGAAAGAAAATATAAACAATTCAAAAATGTTGTTTTTCAGTTAAACAAACACCGATCATTATGAGCATTATAGATAATGACCTTTATTATTAGGCCTATGCAATCTCAAATTGGCACATTTCATTAAACATGATTTGCGTTGTCTCTTCAGTGGGTATAACTGTGTACACTGAAAGTGTGAAAGCCTATTCATGGTAAAGGTAAATCATTGCACATCTCCCCATTGAAAACACACATTGTGCACGGTTGACCACAAAACATAAAGAATAATAGGATTTACTTTTCTATTATATGGTGAATCGTTGGAAATGCGTGCTTGTCTATGTGTGTAAATCGTTATGATTCACCATTTGACCATCCTAACCATGGTGTATTTAAAATGTTTAATGAACACACTTTCACACATTAGGCTGATTTTCTTAAATGTTGGTCAAGTAATGTTTTTAAAAACAATAAATGTGCATAGCCTGTGCGTATCTCTCCCTTCCTATCACTCGCTCTCTCTCTCGCCCCCTCCGATTTACCACACAGTGGTAAATTTGTGACATTTAAATACATAACATTAAATTTACGAGTAATGTCTGTTTTAGCTGAATATACAATATTAACACCTTCTCTAAATTAATTATACCACATGTACATATGCTCAATAAACATGGCACATAAATAATTTAGGCCTGTATTTGTGTGTACAAAACGCTATGTTAAATCTATACTAACAGAACGCTATCAAAATATTCATTGATTTCCTCCATATTTTGTGGGATGATAGTAAATTATATGTCTAACATGTGTGCCAAATTGCATTAAAATCGATGGAGTAACTGCAGAGTTATTGTCCAAAAACTAAAATCAGATGATTTTGCTAAGCAATTTTGTAGACAATCCCGGAAAAAATGTGTTCGAACACCCACTGTAATTCCCATGTTCATCTTAGTATAGTGCGCACGCTATATGAGTCACTGGAAACTAAGATTTATAATAGAGTTCTCTCAATGTTCATCTTAAGCATATCCCTCCCTTTCCCCACCAATCAATGTTGGGAGAAGATATGTGAAGATGAGCATATTGGGTATGCCAACATTGTACGGGGGTAGAAGGGGACTATTTCCAATAAGGCCTTTAAAGTGTTCGAACAATATTTTCTGAGATTGTCTGAGGAATTCTAAAATCAGTGTTCGCTTTTTCACATTTGGGATCATAACTTCAGATCCAGTTGAGCGATTCAAATGAAACTTGGACATGTTAGTTTATATATATAGGAACACATGCAATAAATAATATTACATTACATCCACAAATATATCAGGGATCGGTCACTTTAAACATATATTTTCATCAAATTTTGAATAATTTAAGTCGAATAAGACGTAAAATACCTGATACATATCCCCAAACAGTTTAAAAGATAGCAATTTGAATAGCTAAAAGTTGACAATGTTTTTGGACAATCATGGACCATCTTTTATATTTGCTATAACACTAAGGGCACCGTCAATCAAACATCACACGGATGTGGGATGCAATTTGTCAATGCTATCTGCAGTAGATAGCAAAATAATGCAACGACATCTACCACCCTATGTCCAATGCATTGCCAAACTTCTCCTCCCAAACCAGTAATTCCTGACCCCACAAAAGTAAACTTCAAAGATTTCAAGCAAATAAAACGAAAAAGAAGTCATTAAAGACCCCCCCACAAAAAATAATAATGAAAGATATAAGAAACAAAGAAACAAAACCAACACAAAATAGGAAAGAAAATGCCAAAATTAAATAAAGGAAGATAAAACAAAAAATCTAAGTAAAAGGAAAATAATGCATTAAAAAGAAGGAAGAATAAAAAGTGCAAATGTCACTTGCTGTTCAATATGTTTCAAGTTCAAGTCCAATTTTACATTAAAAGACACATGCGCAATGTATAGGACACATCAATCAATAGTATTTTAACTAACATGGTCAATGATTGGTGTGCAAGTTCAGGCTTATTTCATGATTGTCATTATTTTTGATCGAAAAAAGAAAGAAAATATAAACAATTCAAAAATGTTGTTTTTCAGTTAAACAAACACCGATCATTATGAGCATTATAGATAATGACCTTTATTATTAGGCCTATGCAATCTCAAATTGGCACATTTCATTAAACATGATTTGCGTTGTCTCTTCAGTGGGTATAACTGTGTACACTGAAAGTGTGAAAGCCTATTCATGGTAAAGGTAAATCATTGCACATCTCCCCATTGAAAACACACATTGTGCACGGTTGACCACAAAACATAAAGAATAATAGGATTTACTTTTCTATTATATGGTGAATCGTTGGAAATGCGTGCTTGTCTATGTGTGTAAATCGTTATGATTCACCATTTGACCATCCTAACCATGGTGTATTTAAAATGTTTAATGAACACACTTTCACACATTAGGCTGATTTTCTTAAATGTTGGTCAAGTAATGTTTTTAAAACAATAAATGTGCATAGCCTGTGCGTATCTCTCCTTCCTATCACTCGCCTCTCTCTCGCCCCCTCCGATTTATCACACAGTGGTAAATTTGTGACATTTAAATACATAACATTAAATTTACGAGTAATGTCTGTTTTAGCTGAATATACAATATTAACACCTTCTCTAAATTAATTATACCACATGTACATATGCTCAATAAACATGGCACATAAATAATTTAGGCCTGTATTTGTGTGTACAAAACGCTATGTTAAATCTATACTAACAGAACGCTATCAAAATATTCATTGATTTCCTCCATATTTTGTGGGATGATAGTAAATTATATGTCTAACATGTGTGCCAAATTGCATTAAAATCGATGGAGTAACTGCAGAGTTATTGTCCAAAAACTAAAATCAGATGATTTTGCTAAGCAATTTTGTAGACAATCCCGGAAAAATGTGTTCGAACACCCACTGTAATTCCCATGTTCATCTTAGTATAGTGCGCACGCTATATGAGTCACTGGAAACTAAGATTTATAATAGAGTTCTCTCAATGTTCATCTTAAGCATATCCCTCCCTTTCCCCACCAATCAATGTTGGGAGAAGATATGTGAAGATGAGCATATTGGGTATGCCAACATTGTACGGGGGTAGAAGGGGACTATTTCCAATAAGGCCTTTAAAGTGTTCGAACAATATTTTCTGAGATTGTCTGAGGAATTCTAAAATCAGTGTTCGCTTTTTCACATTTGGGATCATAACTTCAGATCCAGTTGAGCGATTCAAATGAAACTTGGACATGTTAGTTTATATATAATAAGGAACACATGCAATAAATAATATTACATTACATCCACAAATATATCAGGGATCGGTCACTTTAAACATATATTTTCATCAAATTTTGAATAATTTAAGTCGAATAAGACGTAAAATACCTGATACATATCCCCAAACAGTTTAAAAGATAGCAATTTGTATAGCTAAAAAATTTACAATGTTTTTGGACAATCATGGACCATCTTTTATATTTGCTATAACACTAAGGGCACCGTCAATCAAACATCACAAGGATGTGGGGTGCAAATTGGTCAATGCTATCTGCAGTAGATAGCAAAATAATGCAACGACATCTACCACCCTATGTCCAATGCATTGCCAAACTTCTCCTCCCAAACCAGTAATTCCTGACCCCACAAAAGTAAACTTCAAAGATTTCAAGCAAATAAAACGAAAAAGAAGTCATTAAAGACCGGCCCCCCGCCCCAAACAAAATAATAATGAAAGATATAAGAAACAAAGAAACAAAACCAACACAAAATAGGAAAGAAAATGCCAAAATTAAATAAAGGAAGATAAAACAAAAAATCTAAGTAAAAGGAAAATAATGCATTAAAAAGAAGGAAGAATAAAAGTGCAAATGTCACTTGCTGTTCAATATGTTTCAAGTTCAAGTCCAATTTACATTAAAAGACACATGCGCAATGTATAGGACACATCAATCAATAGTATTTAACTAACATGGTCAATGATTGGTGTGCAAGTTCAGGCTTATTTCATGATTGTCATTATTTTTGATCGAAAAAAGAAAGAAAATATAAACAATTCAAAAATGTTGTTTTTCAGTTAAACAAACACCGATCATTATGAGCATTATAGATAATGACCTTTATTATTAGGCCTATGCAATCTCAAATTGGCACATTTCATTAAACATGATTTGCGTTGTCTCTTCAGTGGGTATAACTGGATGAAAGTGTGAAAGCCTATTCATGGTAAAGGTAAATCATTGCACATCTCCCCATTGAAAACACACATTGTGCACGGTTGACCACAAACATAAAGAATAATAGGATTTACTTTTCTATTATATGGTGAATCGTGGGACATGCGTGTTTGTCTATGTGTGTAAATCGTTATGATTCACCATTTGACCATCCTAACCATGGTGTATTTAAAATGTTTAATGAACACACTTTCACACATTAGGCTGATTTTCTTAAATGTTATCAAGTAATGTTTTTAAAAACAATAAATGTGCATAGCCTGTGCGTATCCCTCCCTTCCTATCACTCGCTCTCTCTCTCGCCCCCCCCCCCTCCGATTTATCACACAGTGGTAAATTTGTGACATTTAAATACATAACATTAAATTTACGAGTAATGTCTGTTTTTAGCTGAATATACAATATTAACACCTTCTCTAAATTAATTATACCACATGTACATATGCTCAATAAACATGGCACATAAATAATTTAGGCCTGTATTTGTGTGTACAAAACGCTATGTTAAATCTATACTAACAGAACGCTATCAAAATATTCATTGATTTCTCCATATTTTGTGGGATGATATAAATTTATATGTCTAATATGTGCCAAATTGCATTAAAATCGTTGGCGTAACTGCAGAGTTATTGTCCAAAAACTAAAATCAGATGATTTTGCTAAGCAATTTTGTAGACAATCCTGAAAAATGTGTTCGAACACCCACTGTAATTCCCATGTTCATCTTAGTATAGTGCGCACGCTATATGAGTCACTGGAAACTAAGATTTATAATAGAGTTCTCTCAATGTTCATCTTAAGCAGATCCCCTCCCCGTTCCCCACCAATCGATGTTGGAGAAGATATGTGAAGATGAGCATATTGGGTATGCCAACATTGTACGGGGGTAGAAGGGGGACTATTTCCAATAAGGCCTTTAAAGTGTTCGAACAATATTTTCTGAGATTGTCTGAGGAATTCTAAAATCAGTGTTCGCTTTTTTCACATTTGGGATCATAACTTCAGATCCAGTTGATGCGATTCAAAACGAAATTTGGACATGTTAGTTTATATATAATAGGGAAAACATGCAATAAATAATATTACATTACATCCACAAATATATCAGGGATCGGTCACTTTAAACATATATTTTCATCAAATTTTAAATAATTTAAGTCGAATAAGACGTAAAAATACCCGGATACATATCCCCAAACAGTT